>NW_013952651.1:272061-274007 GCF_001266775.1 Austrofundulus limnaeus | reverse complement strand
CATACATACATACATACATACATACATACATACATATATACATACAAACATACATATACATACATATATACTGTATATATATATTCGACCAAAGCTGTGTTACAGGCATACTTCCATGAGCAAAGTTTCGTGATTTCCTCTTCTTGAATTTAAATCTTTCTGTCCCTCTTTGACCCTGCCCAGCACTGATCATGGATAAACACTTGTGAGTCTTTGAAGGCCAGCTTCAAAGCCAAGTTTTTCTCTGCTGAGGTGTGAATTAAAAGGTCCGACARCATCTCCCACCAGCTCCCCCTCCTGCCCTCAGTTTGCAGACGGCAGCAATAGAAAGGATGCCTCCCACCAGWTGTTGGCGACGTCTAATGGAGCTTAGAGGCCAATAGTGGGGGTCTGGGGGACACCTAGTYCTTCATCAGCTGCAGATAAACAGACTGCGCCCCCCGCTGACCTGGTGTGGTTTGAATTAGACATGCACTGATGGAGGTCTGCTAATTTCATTTTGTCACTAATAAACAGCAGATGACAGGTGTTTTCAGGAGGTCATTTGTAACATTTAACCAGGTGTGTTTGTTATATTGTCTGCTTCATTACATTTATGAGACTGTGCTTTATATTTCTCCAAATAGATCTTTAATCTGATAATCYGTCTCATTTGTCCAGGGTATATTCTGCCTCTCACACCTGTGAGCTCCATGTGACCTGATAACTTCAAGCGGGAAAAACAAATGGAAAGATGGACGAAGTGTAACTTTCAAAGTGTAAAAGAACAATTACTGTGAGGACATATAAAAAGTCTCCTCTTGAGCAATCTCTGTTTATCTTGGTTCAGAGACGGTGAAACAAAAAGCAGGGACATTATGTCTGTAGGTGGGCTGTGAGGATTTTCTTCATCCAGGATMAATCTGAAGCAAAGCAGAAGTTGGTGGAAAAATACGGAGCTTTTATTTTTGTCTTCGTCAGCTACATTTTGAGGTGTCGTGTTTTGTTCTTTCTTTCTATTTTTTGTGGTTTATTGTTTGTATTTTTTRGTTATTGTAGTTATTTTCTGTATTTTTGTGCTTTGTTCTCCCTCTCTGTGCCATCAGTCAGTTCCTTCCTCTCTCAACACTCACACCTGTACCCTGTTTCAATTAGCTCAGCTGCCTGTCTCCAGCCACCAGTTGAACAGTGTGCAWACAACACGCCACATCTAGTTTCCATTTCACGTCCGTGTGTCTACCCTCAGTTCTGCTGCAACATCAGCCTTTTTGTAATAAGATTTGAGCTCCTTAAATCAGTCTGAATTCCTGAGTCCAAACCCTGAGAAGAGGAGCACATCTTATAAAATATGAGTCCAAAGACATTTATTTTGTTCTGACATCAGTCTCTTTTAGTAGTTTTTTATGGAGATTATGTGAGTTTAAGTTACCTTAAAGTAGTGTTGTAGTACTTGAGACCRACYTTGTTCTCAAGACCACTTTTTGATGGTCTTGGTCTTGTTTCAGACTCAACACCATTTGTACTTTGTACATTGAGGAMKCTGAATTTTATTTCAAGACCAGTCAAAATCACAACTGTGGAAATATCACTAAACARMCAGATTATTGTCAAATTTATTTGTTAACATTCTTGCTTTCACTGCATTTAGAATAGAATAGAATAGAATAGAATAGAATAGAATAGAATAGAATAGAATAGAATAGAATAGAAATAGCCTTTATTGTCCGCAGCAGGGAAATCCAGGTGTCAGTATCAGTACAAAGGGTTACATAGTTACTTTACAAACTATAGACAGTACACACAAAATAAAATTAACACTTACTAGCCATGATACAACTACTACTAATAAAAACAAAATATAATATGAAGATTTGTTCAAGAATAGAAAAAGCGATGTTTTGTTTCAGAATCCATCATTCAGAATCAGAAGTTTCCTTTTTTGAGTGCAAAAACAATCCCAACAGACC
>NW_013952651.1:269522-271004 GCF_001266775.1 Austrofundulus limnaeus | reverse complement strand
TATATATATATATAATGACAAATAATAAATAATAATAATGATAAAATATGAATCAAATCAAAACCTGTCTCATTACTATTATTTTTGTTACAGGCTGTGTGGCTCCACACAGATATTTTGTCAATATTAGCTCTATATATTAAGTTAGCTACATGTGTACAGAACACTCCATCTTTCGACACTATTTGTTTTGGTTTTTTCTGGTCTAGACGGGTTAGGTGGTCTTGAWTACAACACTACCWTAAAGGCTAGAAACTGCATCTGTTTGTTCATATATAAATTACAAATGAGGGTAACTGCATCCACAATTTTTTAAATAAGTCAACAGTAATATGCAGATTTTATATTTTCAGGTGCCACATATAAGTATATACATTTATATTTCCTGCTGTTCACGTGTTTGTCTGCCTTTGCATGTCTTTTTTTTTTAAGTTCTCAGCTGTTGCTTTGTCTGCTCACAGRTTTTTGTGCCTCTTTGTTGTGTCGGCATGTCTAGATAGTGCTTATGGGCCGTATCTATGTTTACATTTTTTTCACCGTGAGTGAAGTTTAAAATCTCTTAACTACAACGTCAAGAGTCTGTTTGCCATTTATTTTCCCATTTACAGCAGATAACGCCCCCATAAACCCTCACAGGGACGAGCAGACCTTCGTAATCTGAAGTCAGTGCTCGCTCTATCCATCTTGGCTCCCCGTTCAAGCTAACAAACATTACTATTCATCATCAGTATTCACACCTGTCCAAATCTATAACCTCACTGCCTGGAGGGAGGAAAGAAAAGACAAAGAAAAAAAAAGTCATTGCTGAGAAGGGAAGAATCCAATTCCCCTCTGTCTGCAGCTCCGATGTGAATTTGTCATACATCAAGCAGACAAGTGAACTCCCTCTTCTCTTTCCACACAGCTCCTCTCTGACCCGGCTAGCTTGGTCCTGACTCATAAAAAGGGCTAAATGAAAACCAGCCCCCACTCCCACTCTCCCCGTTGCTCTTATTTCTCTGCAATGAAACTCATTTCCTCTGTGCCGTGTATCACCGAGAAAAAATACACACAAAAGTCAACCTCATTCTTCAGATCAGTCCAAACGCTGAACATTTTTTTAAATGCTGATGTTAATCTATAGATATTGGAGAACAGTCAATTCTTAAAGCAAAACTCCCCCCAGCCCATGTTTATCATGTGCTGAATGGTTACACATGTATGGAAGCACGAACACACACATTGCAAATACAATAAGTGTGTAATTATTCCAAACAACTCCTCCATGGATGACCTCACATTTGACCTATTTTCATCTGTTTCAAAGGTAAACAACYCATGCAGAAGCTGCAGCTGTTAACTTACAAACTTAAACTGAAGAACACAATAATCTTCAACACAAGGAAAAAAATATGTGCATTTTTTTCTTAAAGGGGCAATATCATGTAAAATCAACTTTTTTGAGTTTTATATCATGTTATAATGTTATACTCTCATAAAAAC
>NW_013952651.1:266647-268760 GCF_001266775.1 Austrofundulus limnaeus | reverse complement strand
GTGTGTGTGTGTGTGTGTGTGCGTGCATGTGTGTGTGTGTGTAGAGAGACAGAGAGCAGCGCAGCAGTCAGCTCTCCCCACCCGAGGCTGAAGGTCAACAGACGATCATGCTAATCTTGCTAACTGTTCCACCCTCTGGCTGCTGCAGGGGTGTGTCTTAGAGAGAGGCTTTTATACCAGAACACAGCTGCTGTGACGAAACTGTGGAGAAGACACGTCACGGTGGAGAGCTGTTAACCAATATGCAAATTAGCCTGCAGTACCACTGCTCTACCCATATGAGCAGCAAAAACATGTTTTTAGACCAACTATTACAGATTTGGACAAATACGCACAAAAACATCAAAGTTAGCACAGAAACTGTACTATTTAACATTTTAGACACATTCTAGACAATTTATCAGCTAAAAAAATGTTAATTTTGCGGTAAGTTACTCTTTAAAGAGACAGAGGCCAATTTCAAGACATTTAGAAGAGGAAGTGATGAGAAGATAAGTTTATTTTCTATTTATACATAAAAACAACATTTTAATAACAACTAAAGGTGACGCCGATACTTTATTATGGTATAGTATTTAAATATATGCCTGAGAAACACATAATATTAGCTCTTTAATGTATAATTGTCTTTGATTTTTGCCAGCGTCCATGATGTAGTAATAAATACCCTAAATTTAAACAAAATGTGTTGATTATAACTTGCTTTAAATTCACAAATCACCTGTCTRTTTCAAACACACACACTTTAAAACATCTGTGCTCCCAACATAAATACTGACACAAAGATGAGCTGAAATAGACTCCCCTTCTGACGACAGACACACACTAGCACACACTCACATGGATTTGAAACTTGGACTTTGAGGACCTGGACACTTGTTTTTTCCATTACAAAGCAGTTCAGCACAACCATTACCAATCCAACAAAAACCYGATCCACAAAGTCAGAAGCACCAAATGATGAATCTTTCTTTCTTTGAATCACGTTACATAAGTCGTACGCAACTTACGCAAGTGTTTATATTCGCAAGTGTTTATATTCTGGGTCTTTCTTCAGCAGCTCTGAAATATTACAGTTAAATAATCCTGCTGTCAGACAGTGTGAGAGGAGAATATCCAACATGTGTCTGGAGATGCAGCCAGATGARGACACTTGTAGATAAAAGTTAGGTTAAACTTTCAAATCATAGATTAAGCAYGTTGCAGCAGAAGCATTTTAGTTACTGTCTGCAGGATTGTTGTAGAAAAAGAAAAAAGCACATCTCTATAGTAATTACACACAGAAACAMACATCAGCATGCACTCTGTGCCAACAAGGTGGCAGAGATTCTGGGCGTAACGTGAGTAAACAAGCCTGCAGAAGTGGATTTAAATGGAACTTTTGTACAAGAGGCTCYTCCAGACCTTGTTGAACTGCTGCAGCTGCTGATTGACACAAATCTTTGTTCCAAAACGAAAGCTGTGAGCTCTAAAAACAACAGGATTAATTACATAACTGCTTCAGGAAAGAGTCAAAAAGTGATGCTTGGATTCAGCCAACGCTGCGACGTGTGCAAACCTAAAACAAGCATGATCAGAATGACCTGCCGTTCACACACGTGTGCGTTCACACACACATCAGGCAGCTGAACAATAAAAGGACGACACACAACCTGCACCGACAGTGAGAAGGATTTTCTTGTCACAACACCAAAGCTGTAAGCTTCATGTCAAAACTTGTGCTGTTTCCACATTAAATAGATTTATCTCATTGTGAGCTGAATGTTTATCTTTCCTAACCKTTCACCCAATTAAAGATTTTCACAAGCGAGTTGTGCACACTGCTCACCTTTGTTTCCAGCTGAAGTCTGTCAGCGTGACTCAGACGGACCTTTAAGACGGTTGTTGTTTGAGATCATGTTCACTGTGAATCACTGAATTACAGATCCTCAGTAATAATCTGTTAATAAAAGAAGATTCTGTTTCTTTTTTCTCGTAAATCAATCAATATTATCATCTGCCACCGATACACTGCAAAAACTGTCCACCTAACCAAGTTTTAAAATCTTATATCAAAGTTTTTTTGATCTTGTTTTGAGACTGATTTACTAAACAAGAACTGATTGTGTAAGAA
>NW_013952651.1:263864-266241 GCF_001266775.1 Austrofundulus limnaeus | reverse complement strand
AAGATTTTAAAACTTGGTAAGATGGACAGTTTTTGCAGTGTAGGCAAAAGGGAACTGTGTGTTTGTCTGCTGTGTTAGCAAAATATCTCACGAACCAGTGGATTTTAATAAAACTAAAACATAACAGTTGGGTTTACATCTGCAACATTTTACCTTACGAAGTCAAACACATGCCACAGATTATCAACTTTAGAAAATAAAAAAATGTTGAAAATTTAGAACTGAGCAACAAAATGCTGCAGAGTTTTTACTCAAACCCAAGGTGCAAAAAGACTACACAATCTCACAATATTCAAGATTAAAACCCCACCACTTTTTAAGATACAAATTTTTATTCATTTATTTTTAATCTGGCATGCAATGTTTCCCTTTAAGGAATGCTAGGCCTTTAATTTTTTTAAAATTCTATTAACTTTACACTAATCTGGCACAGTTTAAGCTGTCAAAAATTATACAAACTTTTAATATGAATATTAATGTGTGCAGTACTGTGTTTTTTTCCTTTTTATTGTGATATAAGTAAATCAAATACAAGTGTTAGGATTAGGTGAACAAATTCAAAACAAACAAACAAAATATGTGCAAGGAAGTAAAAGAGTCCAGTTCAGTCCTTCRGTTATTGTAGTACAGACTGTTTGTTGATATGATACAGGAGGGAAAAAAAGAAAAAAATAGTAGTGGAAAAACTATTAATAATAATGAAAATTAAAAAAAACATGAAGCTTTCCTGTTTTCTTGGTAAATGACTTGAACTTATATTTAAAGCACCTTACAAAGTCCACTTGGACCCCAAGGCGCTTTACACTTCAGACGTTCAGCCATGCACACACACACTCACACACTGATGGCAGTAAGCTACATTGTAGCCACAGCTACCCTGGGGCGCACTGTCAGAGGCGGGGCTGCCATGTACCGGTGCCACCAGACTCTATGAGGGGCCGTTTAGGCCATAATTCAAATAGGACCCTCTGACCACCATCTTATAGTAAGAGTTCAACCCACTTGTTGCATCATCTTCTTAACACCACCAGTGTTCTTCAGTAATCATAACRTACTAATATTAATAATGTATCTCTAAATGTGCTTGTTATTAATTTCAACAGATTGAATTAAATCCACAAAGAAATAAAACATATTTTTAATATTTTTTTGAACATGCATATTGATACAATCCAGTCAGGTTTCATGAGTTTGAAACTTTAAGAGAAGTTTGTGACTTCAGGGATTAAAAATGATGTTTGTGTTGTTGTGAGGTTAAAATATAAACATGAGAGAAGCTCTTGATTTAAAGAAAATGATGATGTTTGGATGTTTTTTTCATTTGAAACGTTCTGTCTCTGCTTTATTCCCCTGAATCAATTCTCGTTTGTATACAAGCATCCGAACGGTCTCCATGATTTAGCAGAATGAGTGAGCGTGCCACAAAACAATCAGTCGCTCGCTCATTAGCGCATATTTATAAAGCCGACCCGGTGGCAGCAGACTGTGCTGGAACCGCCCAGGCTGGCAGAACCCGGTCTGTGGCAGGAGCTGAAGGAGCTTCAGGCTCGGTCCAAACCAGCAGCCAATAATGAAACAACAGATTGCTGTGGGAACAAGGTTGTTCCTGTTATTACCTTACTGGACAAACAGCAACTGGGATTTAAAGTGGAGGAATAACATAACATGTTATTTTACATTATTCAACCTTCATGTTTATTTTCTAACTTTAATAACCGTAACTTTTATTGTATATACTGTCCTCAGCTTATGAAAAACCCAAAGATTCTGTATGTTTCTGTGCTTTAGTCTCTTGTGACGGAGCTGTTTCCTCTGGGCTGGATCAAATGTATATGAAAACAATAAAAGATGAGACTTGTGTGGTCCGTTCTGAGCTGCTCACTGCTGAAGTTCTTCACTTGTTGAAGTTCTGTGCGGTCCAAGCCGAGGCGCTGGAATAAAGCATCTATAAATTTGGAAGTGAAGCACGCCGTAAAATTATTATTGTGGAATAAAATCTGTCACCTCCTGCTCTGTGACGTTACGATAATAGAAATTGTCAGAGGTTTGTAATCAGGCAAAACAAAGCAATCTGATACGTGTCCCTTCATCGCCCCCACCCCCCACTGCCCCACCTCCAAACAATCACCCCAGGGTAATGAAAGTGATAATGGTAATCTTTACGGCCCACCATGCCAGCCCAAGACACCAGCGACCCCCCAACAGTGATTTAATTAGCTCTCCTGTAGTCCTCTCCTCCTGCCTGTCTTTCATCAGCCTCGGCCTTATAAACTATTAATGGCCTCTTAGGCAATTGAGCTTGATCACTCATAGCAGTCAGCTTTGACTTGCCTGGAAATGTTTGAAGAGATTAGCGGGAGGGAGGGGAATGCCTGCC
>NW_013952651.1:259957-263844 GCF_001266775.1 Austrofundulus limnaeus | reverse complement strand
GGGGGGACACATTGGGGTTTGCAGGAAAGGTGATTAATCTTAATCAGAAGAGCTTTATTATGGCCTGCATGGGCACACAGTGAGGAGAGAGGATTTCACTTCTGTGTGACGCTGAGGCTCACCTGACAAACATCAGTGACACTTTGTTTGGTGGAGTGAGGTTGTTTCAGGTCAACAAGTCCCTGAATAGTCCAGAGCAGGGGTCTGCAACCTGCGGCTCTGGGGCCACATGTGGCTCTTTGGTCCCTCTGCAATGGCTCTTTGAAAATGTGACCAAACAAAACAGATTTTTTTGTTTTTGTTTTTATATTCACAACACTAATACATTGTACGCAAATATGTGATCAGTACTATTAATACAAAAATACTAATGCAAAAAGTAAAATATGTTAGCTCATGCTAGCCTGTTTTCTACCTAAAAAAATCCAACTTCTTTCTATAACTCTCAAATTCATCAGGGTTATCTTTAAACACCTTTAGGTCTACATAAAAATAAAATTTAGAAAAAAAAGCCTGAATACTTCAGCTGAACTAGTTTTTATGAAATTTTGTATAAACTATAGCCAGTATTTTTCTTGTGCATGAATATGTTTTTTTCTTCAGTCTTGAAGTGTAAAAATAATAATAAATTATAAAATTCATAATATATTTTTTAGGTTTATGTCAAAGAAAAGGCCTTTAAAAGGCCCACGGACCACCAGTTAATAATCACAGTTGCGGCTCTGGACACATTTTATCAGTGAACCGAGGAGCAGAAATGKCTCTTTTGATTGTAAAGGTTGCAGAGCCCTGGTCCAGAGGAATGATATTTAAAACATGGGTTTACATTATTGCAACAGTTACTTTTCATTAAAAAAAATCTTGTCAGCTCAGTTTGTTTTCATGGCAGAATTTCACAATAAAGGTCATCTCAGGGAAAAATACATATAAGCAAGATTCAAGATTCAAGATTCAAGTAGTTTAATTGTCAATGCTTCATATGTGCAAAACATACAGAGAATTGAAATTGCGTTACTCTCCTTTTCCAAATGGGTCCAGTTCAAAGACATCAATATGCAGTCCATTCCAGTACAGTGGAACGCAACTCTAAACATGCAGATTCAGATGCAAGACCAATTACAAACAGTTAATTCAACACAACTATAATATAAAGTAATATTTCAGTAAATCATAGAAATCAAATAGTAAAACAGTGTTTCTCTAAAGAAGATTGTAATCAGATGTTTGCTCTGAATCAGTGGATGCAGCAGAGAGAAACAACTCCCTTTGAGCTGGAAGTCAGGTGTAGGTGGAGTTAGACTTTCATTCCAAACTGAAAACCATGTTTGATGGAATAAAGTTAATTAAATATGCTTTTTGCTTCAGAGTGATAGTTTAGGGTGTATTCACACCAGTCCTGTTTAATCCGTTTTAACTCGAACTCTAGTTCATTTGCTTGGAMAGTCCGGTTYGTTTGGGAGGTAAAAACACGTAATCGATGCAAACAGAAAAATAAACTCTGGTCCGTCTGAAAACCTTTGGTTTCAGTTCAAGTGAACTCTGATGTGGTTTGATTGCATGAATGCCAAGAGGACCGGAGACTGCTCCAAAAGCAGGAAGTGGACCATAACGCAGGGCATTCTGGGTAATACCAGTAATAAATTTTGTCAGATCATGTAAATCCCTGGCTCCTTGTCTGTAAAAGATGAGCATCACTGCTGTGAAGCTGGATGAGCTCCTACTCAGTGAAGCTTGCCTCAAACATCTCAGCTGTGTTGTGTGGGAAACAGTTTTCTYCCTGGCTCCGCCTCATCTTCCTCTCATGCTGAGCTCATGTTAAAGAGTGTTTGTTTGGCACATTTACCAAAACTAAAAACATCAATCCTACAACCATGAAAATCAACAGGTGAGGAGAGAGAACAGGTTTGGTCTGTTTGTCACAGAGCAGTGTGAATGTGAACCGCACAAATCTTCCTATTTCTGTCTCTAATCAAACTAACGGACTATCAGGTGTTACTGCAGTGTGTTGGCCTGGTTTTGAGTGGATGAAGATATTTCTTTAAACAGCTCCAGGTTTTCTGTCTTTTTTTTAAAGAAATGCTTTGAAAACTCAGTTCATATATAAAAGTTTCAGGTTGAAAGAGTTGTGTAATTTCAGGTGCAAATACCTGTAATTAAATGAGTCAGGGAGGAAGCTTGTTTCATGTGGCCCTCAGTTAAATTAGCTAAATTCCTATATTTTTGACTCATGTCTCATTTTCTGGTGAAACTTAAAAATATTGCAAAATCTACCACTGCTTTAGTGAACAGAAGTAGGCTTCATTGTGTCGTTCAGAACCAACGTTGGGGTGCGGGTGGTTGGAGTCTTGTTGTAACCAAAGAGGATCAGGAAACGTGTTTTATTGTGTGTCTGMTCTGTCGTTCATCTAAATGCTGAAACAATAAAATTAAATCAACTAACACTTTTTGTTTTGTCGCTGTTGTGATAAACTTTATCTATTTATTTGTTTTTTKKTTTGTTTGTGTGTTTCATTTCTTTTAAAAAAACACAAAATTTATGTACAATAAAAACACAAATCACAAATGAAATGAAAGGCGGCAGAAAGAAGAAAAGAAATACTTTAGTATCTGCGCCTTTTTTCTCAAAGAAAAATAAATTCAAACAATAATGATCTACAAACAAAAACTAAACAAAAAAAAACGGTTCAACTTGAAACTGTCTGTTTTTTCTTTTTTTAACCCAKCAGCCATTTCTGCCAAAGGGCCTGCATGCAGACAAACCCCAGAGATACATGGCTAGTGTTTCCTGTAATGAACACTTGACTTCTTGTTGCAACACACACCATTATTTCTGTTGGATGGAGACAGTCAGGTGTGTGTCAACAGCACTGATAAATTACTTTTTTCTAAGTGTCTCAACAGAAAGAATTGTGAAACATTTTTTTCTGGAATAACTCTTTTTTTACGTTTGGACAATTAAGACCAGAATTAATTTAAATTCGTCAAACGTGAGAATCTGAGAAGATCTGTTTAAGTATTTATATAATGTCAGGCATCAACTTCTGTTCTTCTGAGGATTCGTTTCCACCTCCCAAATATTTATCTTGACTGTCGTTTTTTTCTCCTCTCATCACCTGAGGCAAATTCCAGTAATTCAATCAATACCATCAATTTCATTGTTTACCTTTCCATGTTCCGCTCTGCTTTCAATCCATTATGTCCAAAATTAAACCAATGTGTCTATTTCTTATTGAGTTAACATTTCTAGATGCCACATTTCATTTTTCAGTGGGTTCTTTTTGTCTTTTAAACTTAAAACAAATGCATGAACTAAAACACTGTTATATAAACTCAGCTTATTTACCACAAATGGTTCTTCATTAATTGCATATGGAGAGGGTTGTATAGCAAATACGTAAAATGTTTCACAGATATTTATGCTGTTTGACATCAGCAACCCATTTTCAACAAAAACTCCTGAGCACTTATGTTGTGTTRTGGAAACATGTGAGTGTTTGAATGCTTTCACTCACACAGCAGCACGCAGGCAGACTCACAGCTAATGGTCTGGTTTTCTGTGTATTAACATGGTGACCTCTGCAGAGCAATGTGCCTGGGGATATTAACAGCAGGCCATTTGACAATAATGGGACCTTTAATCTGAGCCTCAGCCAAGCACTTGAATGACATTTCTTAGTCAGTGTTCCCATTCACAAACAGCAGGGGACCAATCACAGAGCGGCAGACTTCAATTAAACTGAAATGAAGCACATCTGTCGAGGTAAATGTTTTTTTTTCTTTACGTCGGCTGTATAACTAAAAACAGACACCAGACTTCCTTTAACCTTGACTTTAAATGGATCCCCGATTAGTTGTAGCATTAGACTTTATTTGATAAACATTTATTT
>NW_013952651.1:256806-258299 GCF_001266775.1 Austrofundulus limnaeus | reverse complement strand
GCTTACAGATTTCATCAAATTTTGTATGCACAATTAAAAATATATAACATAGTTACCTCATGAATGTGTGTTTTGAGAATAACATTTTTTAATCAATACAATTAAAAAAAGAAGTTTCTGAGAATTTTATAGAAAAGGAGTTGATTATAACTCTTTTAATCTGAGGGAAAATTTCATAACAAACATCAAATATATTAAAATAATTTATTTTTCTTTACTGTTTTGTAAATCACCTGTTTAAATTGGAGTCGTTCCTGTCTGACAACATGAAGAGGACATATTTTGCACAAGTCTCACCATAAAAAAACTATCATGGTGAAACTGTGCAGGAGGCGAGAAGCTGCAGGAAATGTGCCAAATGTGAGAATAAAACAAGTTCCTCAGAGGAAGGCAGAGGATAGTTAGACAGTTGGACAGGATAAACTTATGGATTCTTTTTTTTAGAGGGGCAACTTATTTACAGTGACAGCTGCCAGGCAAAACAGCAGAAAAAAGTTTTACATAGTGGAGCAGGCTGCCGCTGGAAAGGAAATATACTTATTAGTAAAAAAATCTATTAAAGTTAATGAAGTCTTCTAGGAGCTCTTTTGTATCTCCACTGAATAGCACCTGAATTACTTTTATATAAATAGATGAAAAAAACTTCCTTCTATGGAGTTGTGCCATAAAATACGAATGTTAACACTTTTAATTAAGTCTGTAGCTTTGATCTTTAATAAAACYATTCAGCTCTCATTAGAATTGACATGCCTTCTCATTTTGAAAACATCTTCCCACAAAAAGCTCTGAAGGGAATAATGYTAATGAGCAAAGAATTCAACAAAAGGTGTCTTTCGTTTTCCAAAACACTGTCACACAGTTCAAATAACGCCTTTAACGCAGCTGTTTGCAGTTTTATGTTACTATAAATGGCTGTCATTTAACTTCAGCTGTATTCACACTGAAGTTTGGAAAATCCTGGATTGTCTTGGTTTGTGAAACTAACCCTGTTTTTTCTGCCTGTCCAGGCTTGTTTTCCAGACACAGCTGATATAAAGWGTAACACTGAGGGTTAACGTGATGAATCAGACATCAACACCAGCTGTTTCTGGTGGAAGAATGAAAACTGTTACCTATTTGATTTTTTGTCTTTTATTATTTGACCAGGAAGGTCCTCCTGAGCTTAATCGTCTCCTTCAATGAGTTTTGTCAGAGTGGCAGAATATAAGAGATACAGCGGTTAAATAAGTATTGAACACGTCAACATTTTTCTCAGTAAATATATTACTAGAGGTGCTAATGACATGAAACTTTCACCCCAAGTGATCCATACATACAAAGAAATCAAACCATAAATGTCCAGAAATGAAGTTATTTGTAATAATGTGGAATGGCACAGGGAAAAGGTATTGAACACACTTACTGAAATTTATCTAATACTTTGTACAAAAGCCTTTGTTGGCAATGATAGCTTCAAGACGCCTCCTGTATGAAGAAACTTGCATGCATTGCTC
>NW_013952651.1:253704-255655 GCF_001266775.1 Austrofundulus limnaeus | reverse complement strand
GAGAAAAATGGTGACGTGTTCAATACTTATTTTACCCCCTGTATCTAAAAATCATAAACGCAGCAAATACAGAATTCAAAAATCCAATTTATTTACTGAGGTTTTATAGAAATATTTATTCAAAATGTTTTTGCATGTGTTTGAGGCCAATTTAAATAGAGAAATGCATGCAGGTTAAAGTTGGGTTGTTTTAGTTAACTAAAACTAACTAAATAATGAAATAAAATCATTTTAGTTAACTGACATAAAAAAATCTATTAAAATAAAAAAACGGTAACTAACTGGAACTATAATATGCTTTTACAAATCTAACTAAAACTATGTCCTTTATTCTTTCTTAAAATGTAGCAGTTTCACATTAGCTGAGCAGTTTATGGTCCCTGACATCACATTAACATTCTGCTGCTGCTCAACGCTCATCTGCAGCATGACGACAACTAGTCTGATTTTGGATTTCTTTGAAAATGTCTGTGAGAATCTTGTAGTGGAAACAAGTAATAAAATGGGTGGAGGACGTCTCGAGGAGAAAAAACATGAATCAAGCTCACACAAGATGGCTAACTGTGAGCATCTTGACAAGCTTCTCTCAGTAGCTCCTGTGAAAACAAGCAACAACCCGACCAGGTACCAGGATGGAGACAACTGTCATCACCTTCCTAAAATAATCACTCAAATCCTTTGTTGACAAAATTGAATTATTCAATTATTTTAGGAAGATGCCGCTATAATGGACTGCTTTCACTGGTGACCAAAAAACTGCTGGGTAGATAACTCACAAAAACGCCACAAGCTGGAGGATACATTGGCAGATATGTTTACTCAAACTACATAAAAACATTAATACTAAAAGTAATGAAAACTAAACTAAAACTAAGCATTCACTCTAAAAACTAATTAAAACTAACTGAAATAAAAGAAAAAAGTCACAATAAAATAAAACTAAACTATTGTAAAAAAAATCAAAACTATTGTAACCTTGGTATCAACAAGAAAAGACAACAAAACATGAAATTTCGTTCCTGATTTACAGTTGCCAACAACAATATTTAACAATAAAGGAACAAACGCGTTATAGTCCTGTAGTTCCTCGATTTTAATGCTTAGCTGACTTCAACTCATTGTTTTATTGTTGGAAGTCATTTGACCTTTTAGTTACTGTTTTCTACAAATCTCCTGCCAATTCCACAAAACTGTCCTTCCATCAAATGAGGTCATTTGGACATTTATTTAAAAACACATTCGATACTACAGCCATTTAGCCACCTCATGCTCTTAGTCTTAACTGAAAAATACACAGCAGCCAGCAGGTAATTGAGGAGCTGATTACAAAATCCATGAAGAAGAACATTACTCTGACCTGCGTGTGTACATGCATCGATCCAAAGGTGGCCTATTTGTTTGAGATGATCGGGATGATTACCTTCCACCGATCACAAAGCTGGAATGCATATGGTGTGATATATGGATAATCTATCAGATCTCGTGTTTTTACAACAAATTGGATTTGGGGAAGGCCTTTCTAACTGACCGGCGAGGGCTGGGCTGGGGCTGGGGGTGGAGAAAAATAAGATTCCAGTGGAAATTTATGTATTATACTGTGTTTGTAATTTCTAACAGCAACAACAGTTGATTTCTCATAACTGCTGCGCTCCCACATGCATTATATTGCCCATAAAGTAAATGCCCTGCAGTGGGTTTTGCTAAATGAGGTGAATTATATTAGAAAAAAGCCTCTAAGACACGAGTATCGAGTGGTATTATTGTGCAAATGTTATAATAGATCATGAAAATGCAAGTGCTGCACCTGATGTCGCCACTTCCATCTTTATGAAAATGATTTCTAACTTAAAGGGGCAATATCATGTAAAATCCACTTTTTGAGTTTTATATCATGTTATAATGTTATGCTGTCATAAAAAACATGCCCAAAGCCTTGCTCTGACTCATTCAT
>NW_013952651.1:247538-253319 GCF_001266775.1 Austrofundulus limnaeus | reverse complement strand
AAAAACAGCATTTTAATAACAGCTAAAGGTGACATATACACTTTATTATGGTATAGTATTTAAATATATGCCTGAGAAACACATAATATTGGCCCTTTAAGGCATCTTGTTAAACGTTACAGACACCGGGTTTGGAAAAGAAGTCAGAGAGGTTATTCAGTTATTATTATTATTATAACATTTTTTAAAAAATTTTATGCATCCATTCAAAGAACAACAACATTTGGTCAATATATTTACCCCCATAAGCTGTCTGGATAATTTATTCCATAGCAAAAATCAATGAAAATATATGATGTAATTTAGTTTGATCCAACAGGATTAGCCGATGCAGTGTGGTTTTGGGTTGGACATGTAAGATCAACATAAAGCGGCGTTCGGGCCGGATTAAACTGGATTGTAAATGAGACTAAACAGTGGTGTGGTGGTTGGCAGTGTGGCACCACAGAAAGCTGGAGCTGAATCTCACGTGTGCCTTTGTGGGTTTGTTCCGATACTCCAGTTTCTTACCAACATACAAAACATGTCTGCTGACGCAATTATTGATTTTAAACTGACCGTATGAGTGTGTGTGCACGTGTGTCCATAGTGTATCCTGTCTGTGTKGACAGTTTGTATAGGCTCCAGTCCAGAGCAACAGGAAAAAGCCAAAAGAGGKGAAAAAATGATAGAAGATGCTTTTTGATCCCTAAGATGTCAGTTACTCACATCAGCGCTGTATACCTCACTGAGCTGCAACTGTCGGACACTAGTTGTTCCAAACTGTGAGAAAATAAACAAATCTTTGGCTGCAGTCTCACTGAATGCCAAGCGACAGTGGTGGGCACCAGCCCGCTAAGGCGCAAATCCGCTAATTGCGGACCTAAATATTTTGATTGCGCTCTAACCGTCTTACTAATTTGCATAATTCATAAGCAGATTTGCGATTTCTAAAATTAAAATGCAGTACTGCTAATAACTATTTATCTACCAGTCATCATTACATTGAACAGAGGAATGTATGACTGTCAATGAATCACAACACGTGATCTATCCAACAGCACCCCTCCCAGATAAACACACTTATTGTGAAGGTATACATCCTGCTGACTGTTGCTTTGGGTCACGGTTCTGATTTCCCACAATGCTTTGTGTCTGCTTACATAGCAGGACAGCAGTGTTTAGAACTCCCTTTCCCAGCAAAAACAGTTAACGTTTGTAATCCATACTAAAATTTTGTATGTATTGATTTATTTTACTTTACAATTTGAGCTCCTTTTTTAAAAAAAATTAATAAAGTTTAAACTCTGGAGCTCAATACTTGACGTAATTGGTCGAAGCAACGAGGTTAGAGACACAGAAATGATTTAAAGATGTTATGCTGATGAAGACTGACATCTAGTGGTCAACTGGAGCAACTACAAGGAAAACTTTAAAATCCAAGCTCTTATTTTGAAGGGAAGATGGTTTCCTGTACTCTGTGCTTTCATTTCCTGTCACAAATCAAATCTGTCATGTACCCAGAATGCATCGCTTCAGTTTTCCAATAAACAGTTTTAAAATTAATTTATTGATGCTTCTTTAATGAAAAATCTACAATAAACAAAAGAAAAAGACAAAGAAGCAGCCGAACTAGCAATCCTCAACAACTTTTTAATGAATCAGCCGAACTAGCAATCCTCAACAACTTTTTAATTTTTACACCAGGAGCCAAAGTTCAGGAACTCACATCCCCAGCAATCGGCGGTTGTAGGATTAAGTTGTAAAAGTGTTCATACACCACTAGTTGGCAGTGTTGTGCATATATTGTACATGAATTATTGCCAGCTAGTAAATGCCAAATTGAAATTGTGCTTTAAAATTAGCTTCTGATAGTTTTTCTATGGCATAAGCACTTTAGAAATCGCGGAGCTGATTTTTAGATTAGCGCTGCCCACCACTGCAGAGCGAGAAGATGTTAGTAATAAATTCACACTTTAAGTATATTTTTAAAGCATCTACTAATCAAGGCAACATGGATCGCGTGTCCCTCTTCACGTCTAATAGTCTCACTGTTTGAAACTTATGAGGCAGAACAAGTRTCGCAGGTCGTTCTCTGGAAACTAGTTGTGCTTTGATGCTCTTTAAAACTGTAAGAAAAGGAGCCACTTCCTCTGGTAAACTCCTGAGTGGTGATGATGTTGACGGACCAATTAGCCTGACTCATTAGCTTTCGAAGAGCATTAGAAAATAAAGCTGTGGCAGGATGGACTTCACTCTGAGTGTTTTTTTTTTTTTTGCATTATTGATTGAGAATTAATGGAGGAAGCAGCTGTCATTAGAAGGCTAAGGGATGGCTCAAGAAATCCTTAGTAATGGCAATCTGGGCCGTTTCAGCGTCAGCTAGATGGCTGTTAACCACTTAGGGGTGGAAGCTCAACATGATGTGGAGAAACGGGGAGAATAGATGGAGCTGCAGCTGACAGGATGTAACTAGAATTAGCTTGACACATATTCCTCACTTCTTGTATCGATGTGCAGCTTTGAAAATCATTAAACCTGATTTATATTACAAAAATGTCCAGATGTTTTATACTTGATTTCCCCTGTCTACACATAATTAAATGCAAAAGCATTACAAAAGATTTGCTGTTTTTTTTATTTTTTATTTTTTATTTATTGATGCAACCTGGGCGCAAACCTGAAGTCTCAGGATAACAAGACTGGGGTAATGATCAATAAGCTCCTGCAGCCTCGTGTTACACAAGATTAATCATGAAACCATATTTCCAAGAAGAAAAAAAAAAAGAAAAATAAGCCAAACAATCTTTTTATGGAAGCATTAAAGACTACACTGAATTAAAGGCCACCTGATGGGATTTACAGTGCAGTGTTTGTGTCTGGTGCTACACTGTGCCCTGTAATAATCCCAGTCTTTTATTATGCAACATCTTGAAAACGTGTCCTTCACAGTGGATCAACATGGACGGGCATTAGCTCATTATTTCAGCTGAGGTGTTATGTGCCCTTGAAGCTAAAAGAAATGCAGCGGTCTAACTTGTGAATGAAACATTTACAGAACCCTGCATCATAACAACCAGCAAAACTTCAACGCACAGAATCAATCAGTGGATTTTGATCACAGGCTTTATAAGAATTATTTTATCMCTGCATTAAACAAGTGATGCAATCCCTTATTAAAATGATCCCAGCTGTGTAACATTGTCTGATACAATTTAATGTCACTCTTAAAAACTACTTCTTATTTTTCATAATCTCCATTATCTTACAAGATAAAGATCAAGAGTTGTGACATACTGTATGTCTGGAAGGAAAAAAGATGATAGTTTCCCGAGTGAAKCTGCCTCAGAGATCATCAGCTGCCTTCACCCTCATGGTTTAAGTGACTATAATACATGGTGCCAACATACCACAAGGCTAAAACCTACAGAGCAACACAGAGTAAGAACATGTCCTCAGGTGTTATACTCCACATCCAATGGGCCCTCCAGGCTTTCCATTGACTTTTTAGTCAAACTCTGCCTKYAAACGTTTGGAGCAGTGAAAGTCGGGGGTTTGGATGACTGTATGTCAGACATGAGGTGGGCTGGCACGCTGTCCAGGATGTTCTTGTCTAGTCTTATGGACTGCAGCTCTGCCTATAGCCACGAGGGAAGGGATAACAAMCAGACGGCATGTGTTGAACACACTGTGGTGAAACATGCTGCAGTTTTAAACTGGTGCAGTAGCATTAAAAAAAATCAATATTTTCTATTTAGATTAAGTTGAATTGGAGAGTTTGATGGGATTTATATAAATTCTTAATGGTTTTTTATGATTTTTTTTATATTTTACAACTGTGTAATGTATGCAGTTTGTTGAAAAAAAAAATCAGGAAAAGTAGATGCAAATAACAGGTAAAACATTTGTTTTACCGTATTTATTTGTGTATAATACAATCTCATGTATAATATGACCCCCCCCCCTTTTATTGAGCTTAAAAAGCATAAAAATTTTAATTCTCAAACTACCCACAATTTCATACAGACCAAGATTTTTCAGACTTTGCAGTCTTTATACATATCAGTAAAATGATCATTGGACTGTTCATTTTATTTTAACAACATATGTACTAAAAGGTATTTTGACAACAAATATATATCAGCTGTAGCAGCATCATATGAATTCTGGCATTTTACACATAGTCCACCAGGAGGYGCCAACACAAAAGTCAGAGACTTCACATGAGATTTGGACCATCTTGTGGGGGAAAAGCAGATTACTTCCTACTCGCGAGCGCCCCCTCTGGTGGGGAAATGTTTTTTCAGGGATACAAACTTTTTCAGAACACCGGTAGACGGCAGCCATTACAGACAAACATGTGTTTGTTGTTGTTCGAGGAGCGGCTCGGTCACACACTAATGTCATTACTTCGTTATCATTACTGAGCTGCAGGACTGCTTTTTTCTTTTCTTTTCAAATCATGTCTCCTGCCTGGATCTGTTATTATCTCGCTCTGAAGCAATTTTACATATTATACTTGAATAAATACGGTATATCTGTTCACTGGAACAAGCTTCAGCCTCCAGTATAAACCCAAATAAAAACTTATAAYGCAGAAGGAAAGTTGACAAAACAAGTTAACATTTTACACATCAAATAACATTTAATTTACAAACTGAGATCCATCAGACATGTTTTTGTCTCAGGTATAACTTTCTTTTGCCACAGTACCACCCACTCTTTCCTGTGATATTCAGCTGCTTTAGAAATGAGAAAACAAGACTGGTGGCGGTTGGTTTGCGTTACAGGTGTGTTATTTGTTTCAAACAGCAGGGAGCACCGTGAAGGTTTAAAGGCCACATCCAGTCAGCGGATGGTTGGCCTCGCTGAATAACACAAACAAAACAAGCAGCTACTTGCAGATCCAAAAAGATCTGCATGAGAAGGTATGTACTGTAGTAAGATTCATTCTYCAAGGTATTTGCTCGTGTGCAGACATGCTCACTGTACACGCAAACACACACAAAACGTTGCACAAATGTAATTCAAAAAACCTTTTATAAAAGCTCACTTCAGCCCCAGTGCTAAAACTCCACRTGTGTGCAACAACCTCAGGAAACAAACATCTAGCTTTTGCAACACCTGCATTGCTGAGATTTTAGCTCCACGGCTATCATTTCCCTCTCCATAATTATCCATCTGCTTCTGAATGAAAAACTGTCATCTTCAATACTGAGAAACACCTCTTAGAGACAAAAACAAACTCTTAAAATGAACCTTGGTGCCTTCTTTAAAAAYAAAATACCTGCCAGTTTATTCCGCCTTTGCTCCACCAATTAACCTTTTTGTCAGAGGCATAAACAAGCCCATTGAGAAGAAATCATGTGTGACATTTTGATAGAAACAAATGTTCATTGTGGTCCATCAAGAGCTTTGTGGTTCAAAAAATATTTATAATAATTAAAACAAGCTGGTTATTATTCTAGTTGTATTGTTTGTTATTTTTGTTTTTAAATAAGTATCAAATCATTATAAATAGATACAGTTTCCATAATAACAACTAAATTTAAAGGGCCAATATTAAGTGTTTCTCAGGCATATATTTAAATACTATACCATATTAAAGTATATACTGTATGTCACATTTAGTTGTTATTAAAATGCTGTTTTTATGTTTAAATAGAAAATAAACTTATCTTCTCATCACTTCCTCTTCTAAATTCCTTGAAATTGGCCTCTGTCTCTTTAAGAACCACCTTCCTCTTCTGTCCTGCCCATTTCAGTGCAGGGGGGTGGGGTCGCGCTCGCGGGGGTGGAGGG
>NW_013952651.1:245607-246913 GCF_001266775.1 Austrofundulus limnaeus | reverse complement strand
CACATATATCCAACACGCTCGTTTTTTTAAAGTGCTCTGCAGTCGACATTTGGCCACAATTAGAGATTATTCAGAAAAAAAACATCAATCCACCAGTAATCTCAAATTCCTGAGTTTCATTCCCACGCTCAGTGACACCGTCAGGACTAATGTAGTGGGATGTGATCGCTCCAAGTCTTCAGTGAGTAATGTCCCCTCATCTCTCATACACACAATGTAAACATGTTGCACTGTTTTCTAGTCTCCTTTACATTTCTTGTTTTTAAAGTTGCTAAAATCCCTCCATCATACCRTATCTTCCCACTTTCATCTCTCACTTTTCCCCTAATCGTTCCAAAAATGTTTAATCTTCTCTGCAGACACACCCTCTAATCTAATAGCTCATGTTGWGCAGTGACAACAGCTGAGACACGGCAGGCCTTTTTCACATTTTAGGCTTGTACAATCCTTAAAAAATGGGTGGATACTCCCTATTTTTTTACTTTAGGGTGAAATAAATGTGTCCGCCTGCATGTGTCCATCCATCTTTGTGCTTTTGTGCTTCCAGCATCTGGTCTGTGTCAGAACCAGCTGGCTACATAAAACAGAACACTGAGGAGGATTTGAACAATGGGAAACATTAAAAATTAAACTAAGTAAAATATCTGGGGGGGAAAAACAGAGTTTGTAAAGATGTTTAATATTGACATCTTTTAAAGGATCAATTGCATTTAAAATCAACTTTTTTGAGCTTTATATCATGTTATAACTTTATCCCCTCATCAAAAACCTGCCCAGAGTGTTGCTTTTATTCATTCATTCATAYGTTTGAGAAATCCTGTAGCGTCCCGAGGCAGTCATTCAGGAGAACAAAAACGGCTGTTTGGACCTAGAACCACCTTTTAGGAGCAGCTCCTCCTCTGGGCTGTGTCTCCAAGCTGAGCTTCCTCTTCACAGAGCACACCTCCCCCAAGAGTCCTGCAGGCTATCAGCAGCAACAACTAGCAAACACCTGGTGAAACCACGTGTCTGCTGAGCTCTTAATACTTCTCAGTCCTTTGAGGAAATGGGTTTTCAGATGCCAAGGATGACACGGTTCTTATAAAATGGACACAAACACTGTTGTCGTCTGCCCAAAGCTGAAAAACTCAYGTTGTTTTGTTCGGTTGCTTGATCAACRAATCTGTGATCTACAGTTAGCATTCTTAACTTATGTGTTCTTTAGTTAGCTTACACCACATTTTAGTAATAAATACATTAGATTAACACTGACGTGTGTGTGTGTGTGTGTGTGTGTGTGTGTGTGTGTGTGTGTGTGTGTGTGTGT
>NW_013952651.1:243273-244218 GCF_001266775.1 Austrofundulus limnaeus | reverse complement strand
CTTTGTATGTATGGATCACTTGGGTTGTTACCGACATCTGGTGAAAATTTCATGTCATTAGCACCTCTAGTAATATTTTTACTGAGAAAAATGGTGACGTGTTCAATACTTATTTTACCCGCTGTATCTTACCAGCTGAAACTTTGTCTCTCTACTCACTTCAGAAAATGTACTTTCTGCTCCGTCAACACATCCTCACGCCCGACTTGCTTGGTCAGGTACTGTCTGTGTCCAGTTTTGACACGTCTGGTAGCCCCGTCGCGTCAGTTATAGACGCCCGCGGGTTTTCCGGGTTGCGCCACATAGGGGTCTTTGTGTTAGGAGTCTGTGGTAAATATGAGGGATCAGGATTAGTGGTTAATTTTAGGTACTGAGGTCAGGGATAGGCTGTGTACGGCTTATAGAAGTTCCATTTAGGGTCTGGGACGGTTAGTTGTTGTGCATTTCGTACTGTTTTCAAAAATATGACAACGCGCTCGTCCTCCTCCGTCTCATCTCGTTACTAACTAGCGTGAGGGGGGTACCTGGTGCGTCAAAACTGGACACAGACGGTACCTGACCAAGAGTCAATATGTGACGAGTTGGGAGTGGGAATGTGTTGGATAAGGTTCAATTGTATCCTGAGTTGCTATTTTGTATAATGTTGCTGCTTTTTATTATTATTATTATTACAACAAAATAGGCTACAACACCCCAGGTTGTAAACTGCATGAAGCTTTTGTGATGATGTGCTGAAATGGGCGTGACAGAAGTGGTAGGAGGTTCATAAAGAGACAGAGACCAATTTTAAGGTGTTTAGAAACAGTTGTGATGTGAAGTCAAGTTATTTTTTGATTTATGCACATAAACAGCATTTTAATGACAACCGAAGGTGACATAAATACTTTATTATGTTATACAATTGAACTAATTGAATTGAATTTAATTCATACCAGCACTCTGAAC
>NW_013952651.1:239550-241178 GCF_001266775.1 Austrofundulus limnaeus | reverse complement strand
ATATATATAAGAACCAAAAACAGCTCAGTATTTAGAGCAGTAGACCTGAACATGACCCAAACCTAATTTGTTTCAGAAAACSTTTGGTTGATTTTAAATCTGAATTTGTTTACATAGTTGCTCATTAGGTGAACCTAGTAAGTCTTTAAGTTTTATCATAATCTGTGACTGAATCTGCTTGTCCGTTTAATAACTACAGCATGTCAGAAACCCGACAGGAGAGTCTGGCTGTTTTCTTTCTCCAAATCCTTGCTACTTCATTTGTGCGCAGTGAGGCGTTCAGAGAGAGAATCTGTCACGGAGCAAACAGAAGGAGGAGGTCGCATGGCCTGCTGCTTCCTGAAGGCTTGATTTTCCTCACCTACACAGTTCCCATGTGGCTGCTCACCCACTCTTTAAACGCTCTCCATACACACATAAAACACGTCTATTTTCTTTTTCATTTTCAGCAATTTTCTGTGGCTTCGCGAGCAATAGTGATATAAAAGACTGCAAGCTCCTGAACCCGGGCTGGATGGAAGGCACCCAGCCATAGTGCATTGAAGAGTTCAGTTATTAGAACGCAAAAAAAAAAAAAAGGTTTTACAAGTACTATTTTTAAGCCAATTTATCAGAGATGGGACGCAGTGGTAGATATACGCTCTGTTTAAATGTCTGTTCAAGCGTCACGACTCTGAAAGTAAATTCATCCAGGCGGTTTGGACTTCATGTCGAGTTGTTTTGATTGGCTGTCTAAACTGACGCCCCCGCAGTGGTCAATCACAATTTGTTTATGTAATTTTCAAGAATATGGTGTTTTGAAGGTGAGTACCCACAGAGAATATTGATGTGAAGTCAGTGGTTTATCCAGCACTTTAGCAGTGCCTGTAGCCTGCATGAATAATGGGTTTTATGCTACAGGAAATGATTATTACTACAGCTCCTGTTCAGTTTGATGGAGTACTTTTATGTCGTTTGTGCTTCATTAGACAGCACACAGTGAAAAGATGGAGAGAAAGCGAGAAGAACAGTGAGATTCAGGTAATTTGTGAAAAATGAAAAGCTTTTAGGGCCTCATCTCATAAATATAAAACCTTTTTGAAACATACTAAGTCACACATATGATTATAACAAGTACTTTCTGATTTAATATCTTTATTTTTTTTGCACACGTTGACAGATGGAGTTTGTCTTGATGCTCTGTGGCTCAGASATTCTTTGCCAACTTAAAGGTTTCTAATCCCCACTTTGAAAATGTAACTACTTTTGTCTTTATTTTAAATAATCACGAACCGCTTAATGGGACTTTGGACCTGTCAGAATATTTTCTGTCAGAGAAGAGCTCCCATATGAARGACTGCAACTGACATAATTAGMAATAAAAGCAGAAATATATAAATGGAAAGTTTATTTAAAAACGAAGGCACGGGTAAGTGTTTTCATCCTTGCTTTTGTTTTCAACTAAACTTTAAACTTCGAGCTAAACTGAGGCACAAGCATGCGCAGTAGATCTGCACATGGATCCTGCTCCTTCCTGTCTGTTGACCAATAGGAGAGGAGCTGACACAAGAAGTCCCGCCCACATTATTTACATAATGAGGCATAAATGCATAAAGTAAAGTAAAAACAGGAGACAGAAATGTAAAAGC
>NW_013952651.1:236516-239354 GCF_001266775.1 Austrofundulus limnaeus | reverse complement strand
TTTATTCCATTTATATATTTCTGCTTTTATTTCTAATTACGTCAGTTTCAGTCCTCCATAAAAGATGAAACATTTGGACTCGGCTTCTCATTTTTGCTTTATACAAATCCAAACTGGAGAATATGGAGTTCCAGGGTTTTAACATGAGATGCTCTAATGTGCAGCTAAATCTTATGTAGATGAACTCACTTCCCTCCCACTTCATCGTTACTGTCTTTGTTAGCCTGGCTCAYAGGAGACTTGTTTTGGTCACATGCATGAATGTGCGAATTAGAGGGAAAACGACTGGGAGTCCTCACTGAGAGTTTACACCAGCATGCTGCCGTGCACTTTGGGAATTAAAATCACTCCKGAGGCGATTTGGAGAAGCCTGCAGCAAAATTTCGTTTGGTTTGTGAAGGACTGGAGATGCACACAACTAGATATGGATAAAAAGGGTCAAAGGGCATGACCTTTTGTTTAGCTTGTATGGAAATGCATTTCTGAAGCTGACGGTAACCGTTTCTGTCACGGCGAGGTTTGGATTGAATTACTGCAGTGGCGGAGCTAGGATTTTTCTGAGTAAGGGGCCATCAAGGGGCCACAATATCTATAGAGGTGCCAAGTCTTAGTTCAACATCCTTTCACACAAATTCTCAGTGTATGCATTTTACACTTCAAACACTTGTAATGTAATGTAATTTTTTTTAAAAAGGTATCACTTTACAATAAGGCCCCCCTTATAGATGGCTTTTAAAGAGCTTATAGATAGGTTATTAATTAATCTGTAAACACTTTAAAAATTATTTATGTTTATTATGTGGTAATTAAGGATGAGAAAGAGACAGAATTGTCCAGTTTCATTTATTAATGATTTATAAAGTGTAAACTTTACAAATGAATTAATAACCTATCTATAAACTCTTTATAAGCCATCTATAAGGGGAGCCTGATTGTAAAGTGGTACCAAACATCTTGCACAGTAAAGTCTCACCAGTTTTTTATACATTTTACTGCACATGGATAAAATATTTTCAAACACATGTGAGAGAATCCAGCCATCATTTGTCAGATGATTTTTTTTTGCAGGTTTATTCAAATTTTCTTAAGAAGAGAAGAAGAATTCTCTCAGCTTGATTCATTCTGGACTTTACTATTTGACTCATTAGCACAACTAGTGTTTGAACATGGAACTGCACCCACCATCATCACTCCCAGGTAAAGGACAGATGAGTGRCAGGACAGGGGCACTTCAGGGRGCCAATCAGATTYCAGCTGGGGCCARTGCCCMTGTGGCCCCGCCCCTAKARCCGCCCCTGAATTACTGGGACAGTTTGAAGAACAGGACACCGAGTGGCTCAATGTTCATGACAGCAAACATGAAACATAAATGTCTTCACMCCCCCTCCTTTGGACCAAATTGTACCTCAAACACTTAAACACGTAGTTTGTGGGCTGGAAAATGTAATTCCAGATTGGTTTGGTGCCAGTTGTTTACAGTTCCTGAAAGCCAGGAGTCTCCTGCCAGGATTTCACAGGAAGTCAGCAGAGCTTTGATCCAAACAGATTAACCTTTAACTGGAGAAATTACAGAATCTGTGTGCGATACATCCTACATATGGATAGCTCCCTAAATAATATGGGTAATAGATTTATGGAGGCATATCAGGGAAAGTTCATCACATCCGTTTGCATTTCTAATCAGATTAAAGCGTCTGCAGCAGAAAGTCTCAGCTTAAAGTGAAGTGCTCAGTTTGCTTCTCCAAAATATTGTGGTGGGTTTGACTTTGAAGTCACTTTTATCAGAACTAATGATGAAATTAGACATTTTAAAATGTAAGTTTTAGATATTAATAATAAAAAGCAGATTTCAATCATTYGTTATCTCAGATGTGATTCTTTAGTTGTAATTAGTTCCATAAAATCTCCAAGCCTGCTTTAAAACATGAACATTTTCCAGGCTGAGGGAGACAAATGCTGTGTCCACAAGTGGCTTCTTACAACACAGACACAAAAAGGTATTTCAGAGCTCTGGCCTCATTACATAAACTATGCTGGGAATAATAAAAGATGCCTCTGTGATGACCTTTCTCTTGTTGCTGCTGAAATATTTGATTCCATTTCCTGTGTGCTCGGAGCCAGCTGAAAGAATGTTTCCTCACATGCAGAGAGGKGGTGAAGGTGCTGCTCAGTGGTCAGCTCCTTGCACAATAAGCTGTGGAGGTAAGAGATAAAAACTGCACTTTCTSTGTGTCATAACATGTTTTTATTTCAAATAGGAAGATATGAGAGCAGTCAGGACTCCAAACACTGGATTTCACCAGAAACCACAAAACCTTGTGCAGTCCACAACTTCATGTTTCAGCTCTGACACAGGAACAACAATCTGWCACTGTGGATAAGAATGGACGTGTGGGTTGGAAAACAGCATAAGAGTCGTTTTTTATATAAATCTCCTATATGGTGAAATTATCCAGAAGGATTTAATTAGGATTCTTATAAAGAGATGGTCAAATTCTCTCAAATAATGAGAAAAAAAAGAGGTTCAGTATCTGTTTTAGCACAAAATACGTGGAGAAATAATTATTCTATCACGTTTTCAGTCAAATATCTCCAAAGTTTTATTACTCAGAATTAGTATAAAAAGCTCTGAGACGAGGACTGAGTTTGACCAGCAGCAAACATGTAATTTTGTAAGTTTTTTTTTACTTTTTAAATAGAACATCCTCAAAATAAAGTATTTACAATATTGTGCCGATGTGATTTCTTTTTAAATTGATGTATTGCAATGCAAAAATAGTGAATTAGTCAAACATTTTAAAGCATTTTTAATGTTTTGAACTGCTTTAATCTCATTTT
>NW_013952651.1:234047-236050 GCF_001266775.1 Austrofundulus limnaeus | reverse complement strand
GTCCTAAACCTTTTTAAAGCTAACCATGATGAATTTGAGAGAAAGATTATAGAAAAAAAGTTTATTTATAGAAATTGTTTATAAGATTTATTTGTTTATGAGATTATTTAGGTAGAAAACAGGCTAGCATGAGCTAATACGTTTTACTTTTTTGTATTAATATTTTTGTATTAGCAGTATTGATCACATATTTGCATAACATTTATTAGTGTTGTGAGTATAAAAACAAACAAATCTGTTATGTTTGGTCACATTTTCAAAGAGCCACTGCAGAGGGACCAAAGGGCCACATGTGGCCCCAGAGCCGTAGGTTGCAGACCCCTGATATAGCCAGTAAACTAGCTTAGCATGGTGGCTTTCATGAAAACGTTTAACATTGGAAYTGCTGGTTTGGTAAMGATCTGATCTGCAAGTTGTGTGATCAACAAATCATTACAAATCTGCCAAACATTCAACAGTCTAAGTGTTACATTATTACGTTTTATTCTAAAAGAAAACTAGTTTTATCAACACACTGGTGTTTAAACCTGAAAGTTTCCATATAAAACATATTTTTAGAATTCCATAATTAATTTACATAATAAWATAAATGTTTGTGCTTTGAAATAAAAAAAAGAGTGAAGTTTCACGTTAGCACTAAATGTTGTTGAGCAGACCTCTTCTCATTTATGTCTTTCTAACGTTGACTCTTCGTTTTTTTGTTACACTGAATAAACATTTGCTGCTCTCACCTGATGCCAGTGCTCATAAATCAGATCGAAGATGAGACAAGTCGCAGCCCATCTTCACTAAAGTTTGGCAGACTCCGTTGCTGTGAGGCAACCATGTAAAGTGCATGTTTAGTGAAAGTTTTGAAAGCTCTTTGGCAGGCTTGCTTGGACATTTTTCTTCCAGTTTGCGCAGGAAATGAGAAGCCGTGAGGGGGTGTGGGTGAAAACTGTGCACACATTCTGCAGACTCTGTCACTTGGGGCCTGGGCTTGTCTCATCACAGCTGTTCCACGCCCACATACAAACACACAGCAAGGAATATGAAGTATTCAGGCCAGCTACAGAAAACTCTGGCAAACTTCTCAGCCATGTGTTGCTAAAACCCGGGAGGAGCATCTGTGTCTGAGAGAATTTCATAATTTCCCTCGTTTGTGACTGAATAATGATTAATAAAGTCAAATTACAGAAATAAAAGATCATATTTTAAAACAGTGCAGAACAGATTTGCTCATTATGTTCAGCATCATATAAGGTTTGACAGTTTGACAAAGCTGCACTTTTAATTTGTGTTTTTATCTTAGTGCAGCTGTCCAAGTCAGTTTTATTTTACCTTCAGAGACATTTTTAATGGACTCACCATAATCCACCCAAAGTATAGATGCAGTCAGTATTTMCAATCAGCTGGAATTGTAAAGCACTGCCTGGCCCACTCACATGCCTTTTTGTTTTTGTTAAAAAATCAAAGGCATCAGTCATGGTTTGAAAAAGAGATGCTCTATTAGTTTTTCTGTATAGAAAGCAGTCTACTGCATAAAGTGCAAAAAGACATGAAGCAGAATTTTATCTCCTTTAGACATATTTGTTCATCAAATAGAATACTTGAGGTCAGAGTGGTTTACAGAGTTTACAACAAAAACCTCAAGAAAACAATCAAATCCTGCAAAACACTCCGCTGGAGATCCTGTGTGAGTCCAGCAGCACAAATAACAAATCCATTAAATGTTTTTTTTTTCTCAAATATGGACAATCTTGTGAAATAAGCTGCAAAATAAAAATAATAAAAAAATAAAAARGGCCWAGCTTCAGACTTGATTTTTATTTTTCCTAAAACACAAAGTACTAAGAACAGAACATAAAATGTGCTAACGAAAAGGTAACGCTTTCTTTTACAGTAACATTTTTAGCATGTAATTACTGTAATTACATGCTAAATAATTACATTGTAATTACATGGTAATAAGATGGTAAAAACTTATAATTACACATAATTACATGGTAATTACCATGTAATTA
>NW_013952651.1:230748-233980 GCF_001266775.1 Austrofundulus limnaeus | reverse complement strand
TAATTACATGGTAATTACCATGTAATTATGTGTAATTATAAGTTTTTACCATCTTATTACCATGTAATTACAATGTAATTATTTAGCATGTAATTACAGTAATTACATGCTAAAACGTTACTGTAAAAGAAAGCGTTACCAACGAAAACACATTAGAATTAATGAAACTTCATTTTATTACTAATATTTTTGTCATTTTATAGTTAGATGGGTTAGCTCTGCTCTGATTTGTCAGCTCCACAGACCTGAGTCATTCTTCATTAAGTGATGAGCTCAGCTGAAATGCAGACAGTAAAATCACATAGGCACTAAGAGGACAAAAACATGACTTTTAAATAAGAACTTTGCTTTTGGAACATTGTTTTTCTCTTATGAGGTAGACAGTAAGACAAAGCAAGAAAGCTTTGGCTCAGAGACCATCTTGCACTGTTGAATCAGATCAGTGTTGACTCTGATTTTTAGCCAAGACTAATGACAGATCTGCACAGAAAGCATTTCAGGCATGCTTTTCACATGTGTGCTCTCAAATAAATATACCCCCACATTAATCAGCCCAGCTGTTCAAGCAGGTGGTGCAACAGCTCACACTTTGTTTTACTGCATTTTGATGTCAGTAAACAGGAAGACTGTAACCTGCAGCTTATGGCAGACAACCCTGAACCTGCTGCTGCTGCTGCTCAAACACCGAGCTAAATWTACTCCTGGTGAACCCTGACTTCTCATGTTGTTGTACTCCAACATCTGCACAAAACATCTCAGATAAAAGTGAAATTTTTGATTATGTGAAAATCCCTAAATAACATAGAGACACAAAATAAAAAAAAACTGGAGTAATCCTCATACAATTCAAACTTTATGAATTTGTACGTCGAACTGTGTTGCATTAAAGATGGAACAAGACCTCAAAAGACTGAAACATCAGGACACTTCTTGTTGAGTTGAAAACTGTCTCACAAACTAAATTAGCTGTGTTTCCACTGACCATGAAAATGCGCAAATTAGAATTTCGAAAATAAATTTGCTCAATGGAAACACATCAATTTCGAAAAAGCTTACATTTTTCGACAAAATGTTTTTGTGCTAGGATGAGGTGGTTTTTCAGCCGTATCGAAATTGGTGTTTTTCACAAAACTGTAATGGAAACACTTTTCTCGCATCACAGGAGTCACGTGATCAACAACCGGCYGTTTCTACGTCTAAAAAGACGACGACGAAGATAGCAGGAGGTATAAGTAGAAGTAATATCACAGAAGTAGTAAAACAAAGTATTAAACTCACCGACTACAATTTCCCAAAAACACAGCATACGTAGCCGCTCCCAAGTAGKGRCTTGTCGCTGGAAAGCCTCGATAAAAGACGCCGACGTCTCCTCTGTTGGCTAGTGTCGTGGTAGCAACATGCTATGTGTTTACATCCATCACCGCCATGTTTGTAATGACTTATCACGAGAACAAACGTATTCAGGTGTGACTTTAATAGCATTTCTTAATTAATGGAAACACCGCAGTTGCGAAACTGTGTTTTTGACATTAACAGAATATCAACAAAGTTTTGCGCACATTTGCAATGGAAACGCAGCTATAATCTGTGTTCATTTCCCTTAGTTTTCTAGTGTTTCTGTGTTTCCCATGTATATCCCTGCGCTGCTCAAGTCCCGCCTATGCTCACCTGTTTCCTCTTGTGCCTCCTCCAGGTGAATTAATTAATTACATCCTTAATTTKTTTGCCTTTATTTTCTGTGTCCTGTGCTCAGTGTGTGTCCGATCAATGTGCTGTGCTAGTGTTCCCCCAGCCTGTGTGGTCTTTGTGTTTTTCTCCTGAGCTCCAGTGACTGTTTTCTACTGAGCCTGCGAGGGGACATGGGGGATTTTTTTTTTCTTTTTTGCGCTTTCACGCAAAAGTATTGCATTACCTCGCAAAAGTCGTTAAACACTGTTGTGCCYGCCGGTTTATTAACAAACTCACATGTTCACCATTAGCAAGTTAGCCTACTGCTTTAATTCAGCTTCAGAATGAATATATCACACAACCACACATGGAGGTATGTCATATGCCCATATTTGAACACAATGCAGCAACACAACATCAATGTCAATTTCACCAACTTGTGATGAGACATCCTGTTTTCGTAACCAGACATTTCAAAATAAAAGTCTGATTTAATTCAGTTCATGTACAAATCAAACCTTCGTGAGGGAACGCAAAACAATATTGCGAGGTAACGTAAAATTATTGTGAGGTAACGCAAAAGTACTGCGACAGAACGCAAAAGTATTGTGAGGTAACGCAAAAGTATTGCGATGGAAAGCAAAAGTATTGGGAGGGAACGCAAAAGTATTGAGAGGGAACGCAAAAGTATTGTGACGGAACGCAAAAGTATTGTGACAGAACGCAAAAGTATTGTGATGGAAAGCAAAAGTATTGGGAGGGAACGCAAAAGTATTGGGAGGGAATGCAAAAGTATTGTGACGGAACGCAAAAGTATTGTGATGGAACGCAAAAGTATTGTGACGGAATGCAAAAGTATTGGGAGGGAACGCAAAAGTATTGTGACGGAATGCAAAAGTATTGTGACGGAACGCAAATGTATTGTGACGGAACGCAAAAGTATTGGGAGGGAACGCAAAAGTACTAGGAGGGCACGCAAAAGTATTGGGAGGGAATGCAAAAGTATTGTGACGGAATGCAAAAGTATTGTGACGGAACGCAAAAGTATTGGGAGGTAACGCAAAAGTATTGCGACGGAACGCAAAAGTATTGGGAGGGAACGCAAACATATTGTGACGGAACGCAAAAGTATTGGGAGGGAACGCAAAAGTATTGTGACGGGACGCAAAAGTATTGCGACGGAATGCAAAAGTATTGGGAGGGAACTCAAAAGTATTGGGAGGTAACGCAAAAGTATTGTGACGGAACGCAAAAGTATTGGGAGGTAACGCAAAAGTATTGCGACGGAACGCAAAAGTATTGCGACGGAACGCAAAAGTATTGTGATGTAATGCAAAAGTATTGTGATGTAATGCAAAAGTATTGTGATGGAACGCAAAAGTATTGGGAGGGAACGCAAAAGTATTGTGACGGAACGCAAAAGTATTGGGAGGGAATGCAAAAGTATTGTGACGGAATGCAAAAGTTTTGGGAGGGAATGCAAAAGTATTGTGATGGAACGCAAAAGTATTGTGACAGAACACAAAAGTATTGTGATGGAACGCAAAAGTATTGTGACAGAACA
>NW_013952651.1:227503-230738 GCF_001266775.1 Austrofundulus limnaeus | reverse complement strand
GGGAACGCAAAAGTATTGGGAGGGAACGCAAAAGTATTGGGAGGGAACGCAAAAGTATTGGGAGGGAACGCAAAAGTATTGGGAGGTAACGCAAAAGTATTGCGACGGAACGCAAAAGTATTGGGAGGGAACGCAAAAGTGTTGTGACGGAACGCAAAAATATTGGGAGGGAACGCAAAAGTATTGTGATGGAATGCAAAAGTATTGTGACGGAACACAAAAGTATTGTGACGGAACGCAAAAGTATTGTGACGGAACGCAAAAGTATTGTGACGGAACGCAAAAGTATTGCGACGGAACGCAAAAGTATTGGGAGGGAACGCAAAGTATTGGGAGGTAACGCAAAAGTATTGCGATGGAACGCAAAAGTATTGTGAAGGAACGCAAAAGTATTGTGACAGAACGCAAAAGTATTGTGACAGAACGCAAAAGGAAAAAAAACCCATGTCCCCTTGCGGGCTGCGTAGTTTTGAGCTGCCTCGTCAGCCTTTTTTTGTTCATAAATAAAGCTTTTTGTTACATTTTTGAACCTCTCCTGCACCCTGGGTTTTTTCCTGCCTGAAACCTGTCATAAATGTCTCGTCTCCTGATCGTCTGGTTAAACTGTTGCTGAAGATGTGTCGACTAAAAATATATGTTTGTGTTGGTTTCCTCCAGCAGTCCTAAAACTCTTGAAAATAAATATGATCTTAAATGAAATAAAATGATAAATGAACTGCTACAATCACAGCCACAGTACAATCTCAGTTTTCATTTTATTCAAATGATCTATTTGTGTTTATCTACAGTTTTAAAGTTAAATGTTAGCTGCTGTTTGATATGACAGTTGAGTTTGCCAGAAGTTGTATTTTATTATTAATTTGGTAAAATCCTGTCTCATCATTCATTTTTATTCATTTGGTTTGGTGGGAAAAAAACATCTCTATTAAGCATGCTCAGAAATTACAAACACACACACTCAGGCACACACACCTTCCCCTGTCCTCACAGTGTCAGTGTCAGGGTTCCCTCAGTGGGTCCAGCAGACATACRGACCACTGAGGTTAAGTGGAGCTGGGGGGGAAATCCAGCTGTGATGAAAGACAAATCACATGAGCCACCAGTCTCAGGGCAGGTTTGATGGATGCTGGAGGAGGGAAGTCTGGGTCAGTATCTGATGYGAGGAGAATAGGATATTGTCTGCAGGAACATGCAACACAAATAACTCTGAAATATGGAAATGTTTCAGATTTCACACTGCTGAGGCAACTTACAGCAATCCACACAGAATGGAGTTTTTATCTTCTTCACACTCAGGGTGTAAAGTTATCTGAATCAGATTAAAGCAGCTCTTTCTCTTCTCTGAGCTGGCAACCRGTTCATCATTGTTCAGTGATTTTATCAGGAAAAAATAAAAAAGTTGCTTCAACAAAGAGATTATTTAAGCTTTCAGTGATCACTGAATGTGTGAGAGCAACCAAAAACAATTTGAAGTCAAACGAAAATTGTCAAAATAAATGATCTAAACTGATCTAAAAATCAGTTTCATTCAAGTAAAACTCATCAAGTAGTTCACTGAGTCATTTGTTTTACTGGTTATGTAAAAAAAAAAAAAGGAACTGTCACGTGATTTTATTGTGAAAGATCAGATTGAAACAGGAAGTCGGGTCATTATTTTGGACACAAAATGTACAAGATGTGATCTCTGCACCACAACAAAACTAAGAATGAACAAAACACCTTTTATTAAACAGCAGAAAGTTTTCTTCAATCTTTTAGACCGAAGCTGCATCCAATAAAACACATTTTTATTTATTTATTTATTTGTTTGTTTGTTTATTTATTTATTTATTTATTTATTTATCTGAACTGGGCGAGTTTACAAAGTTTTTCAGCTCAGACAGTTTTTTTTCCTCACTCTGCATTCTGCTTTCATTAAACAGCTACAGTATACAGCTTTATATCACCTTAGGTACATAATGTGTCATTAAATGTTATGACTTTTTATTTGTATTTTTTTTTTCAGGATGAAGTAAATAATAAAATATTGCGCATCTAAAATGGTTATTAAAAGAATCATAAACAGCAACTGCAGGCGATCAAATGCATTTAGGTGAAATATTTTATAGTTTCATTAAAAATCTTTTTGTTTTTCCTCCTGTGTCTTTAGAGCTCAGTCATTTTTATGTTTCTAATTCAAAGCAGGACTTCTCTGGCAGCTTACAGTCCTCCTGATGAAATCATTTTCAGTTTAAATTCAGATAAATTCATCAACTGTCACTTTGAAAGTGAAACATTTTGTGACTCAGTGGAACTAAAAAAAAGTTTCAAGTTGACCAAAGAGTCTTCCTCCATCATCTTCACCGACAGTAAAAAACCTTTCTGTGCAAGTTATCCAGTTATTCTCTATTATTCTGTCCTGAAAATTCATTTTTCTGCAGACTGATTCAGAAAGAAAGGCTGAGGGCCACGACTGTGTGTGTTTTGTGTTTGAACAGTAAACTGCACAGCAGGGAACACAATTTCCACCCTGCAGGCAGGGAGGCTAATCTCCCAATTAGCTATTTAATATGCTCATTAAAAACAGCAAAGGCAAATCTCCTGGAATAATACACAAAAACAAATGCAAAAGATGTCTTTCTAATACATTGTTTGAGGGAAGCCGCGTGAGTCGGGCAGCGTTCCTCCCGTATGAGCAATCATCAGAGGCGCTTTGAAGTGTCTGCTTTCAACACAAGCACTTCTCTGTGGTTGTCCACAGTTTTACTGCACACTTCAGTCCTGTGGAGCTTTATGTTTTTATTATGACGCTAGTTTGTTTGATTTTCATCCCTTTTTTTACATCAAAAACTACTTTTGTTGGTAAAAAAAAAGCATCAATGAAGAATTTGAAAAAGGTTTTTCTTATTTCTTTAATTGGTAAATTTACAATTTCCTCAGTGCTTGTAACGTTTACAGTAAAAACACTGATTGGAGGTTTTTATTCACAATACAGCACGCTTTAAATCAATATCTCACTAATCCTGCTTCACCGGGTATATTTAAATATTCTCTCAGCTTCAGCTCTCATAGAGTTGGGTAATAAATAATTACATTTACTCGGTTACATTTACTTGAGTAAAATCCTGGAAAAAAAACTTTTAAGAGTATTTTTACTACGCTGTACCTTCTGGATACTCTATCCTCTGTGAGTAACTTCACTGAATGAAGCTTTTCTTAAATAAAAAGTCACCACACACACACACACACACACACA
>NW_013952651.1:218662-226780 GCF_001266775.1 Austrofundulus limnaeus | reverse complement strand
TTCATAAACTGATTCTACTCATTGTATACATCCTCTAATGTCAGAAAAATAACTTCTGATCACTGGCATGTTGATTAATGCTATTACTACTACTATTATACATGATATTATGTGACCCTGTACTAATTCAATAACAGTCACCATGTCAGTGATCAAAAGTTATTTTTCTGACACTAGAGGATGTAAACAATTAGTATAAATAGTTTATGAATACATTTTTTTACTATTTCCTTAGCTACAGTGAAGTCACAAAATAAGACAGCTGTCATATTCTGTGACCATATATAATAACAGTCAACAGTTTTTGTTTTTTTTTATTCATTTGTCTTCAGCTGCTGGCTTACACTGTTGGCGTATCATATTCTTCTTTGTGGCCATGTTCGGCCAAGTTCTGTTGTAGAAACGCAACAGCGCCCCCTCTGGTCACAATATATGACGGTCACAAAAGAAGGTGACGGACGTAAGGCCTTGTGAAAAACAAGTCTGCTGATCCTAAATAAAATGATAAARCCAGATTTATTTTTGAGAGTGAAACAAAAGGATAAAGAAGCCAGTGATGGAACTTGAGACACAGGTGGAAGGAGGTTGTTATAGAAAGAAAAGAAAATACAAATCCCAGAAAGAAAAGGTTGTCTTTCCTCTTTAATTTAAGGACATTCCTCCGTCACCGCTGACCCCGCCTCAGGCAGCCTGGGGTCAGTTTGCAGTCAGGGTCATGGAAAACAAAAGCTGTGCCTGGCCTGTGGGCATAAGGACGACCCTGACAACCCTGCAGGCAAACTTAACCTGGTGAAAGAGGAAAAAAACGGAGAAACTGCACGAATGACAAGGTGATTCAATCCCTCTATTGTTGCAGTCACCTGCAGCAGCTCACAAAGCCAGACTGACAGCAGTTTACCTTCCTGTGCCTGACGTGTCGATCATTCCTGTGCGCATTCCAAACATAACGTTCCAGCGTCACCACAACAGGTGAGCTTCAGCAACACTATCAATGACAGCACATCCAGAACCTTATCTCTGCTTCCGTCCTGTAATGACTGACAAGCTCTGAGGCGCTGAGTGGCCTGTCGAAATAATTCTGCAGCGTTTGTTGTGCTAACAGCTGTCAGCACCACGTTCAGAAAAATTACATGTATGTGATGGAGCTGAACAGGGCTGAGGAGAAGATGAATGTGAGTAATCTGKTCACCTTTCTAAGCTTCTGAAACAATGGATGTTTCTGTCTGAGTCGTTTTCAAGGTAAAAACAGATTTCATTGCATTTTATCTTCAATATATAGGCAGGCTAAGTGTATTAAATCAACACTTTCTCACTAAATAATGTTACTTGTACAGGAAGGTATTAGTACAACTTTTTATGTATTGGAATTTAGTGCTTTAGAATTAGCTTTTRCTAAAAMWWTCAGTGCATTAGTGCTTTAGAATTAGGGGACCTAAATATTTGAGTTAGTGCTTTAGGGCTAGTGGAACTAATTTTTAGATTAGTGCTGCCCACCACTGTAGGAAACGGTGAACAACATTGATCATGTGACCATATCATTATCATCATCACTAATATGCACCTTCATATACATATATTTATTTACTGTACTAGGTATACTGTATATGTATGTACATTGTTATATATCACGAGTATAGTGGGTTTTTTTTTTGTTTTTCTTTTACTTTTATTTCTTTATTCTATCTCACTCTGTCATGTTTTGAGCTGCAGTAATGTGCAAATTTCCCCACTGTGGGATCAATACAGTTTTATCTTATCTTATCTTATCTTATCTTATCTTATCTTATCTTATATGTCATGAGTCTGTGAAGCTTAAAGTGGTTCGACTTAATTCTAAATAAACAATTTTTACCCTTGAAAGTGAATTTAGTCTATCATAAGTTTAATAGAAATTGTGTTTAACTCATAATATATATTTTTACATTTGTTTAATACATCAGTTGTATCTGTGAGGTACAACAAGAGGTCAAAAACCTAACATATAAGTGTAGCATTTTAGCTGTGTGAACAAATCATTATGTTCTTTTATGTTGTTGTTTTTAATAAACAGCAGTTTAACCGTAGTTTGTAACGATAAAAAGAAGTTATTGTACCYGTAGAATGTTGTACAACAAATAAAATACGCTTGACGGGGAAAATGTGACTTTTATTTAAGGAAGGGAAGGTGAGTGAGTGGTGCGGTCGAGTTGTGGGTGAAGGATGGAGTGTGTGTGTCCGTGCCCTTGTTTTTGCTACTTGGTGGGGACAGTTTTTCAGGAAAATGCAGCCCCACAACTTTGGAGACTGATTTTTGGGTTTGGGGTTGGGTTTAGGACAAAGGTGTGAATAGAGTTTAGGTTAGTTTTAGGGTCAGGTAGGTACCTGTGAGGTTAGTTAAAGGGTAAAAGGTCAGGGTTAGGATGTAAAATTTCCAAAAAAAAATGAATGCAAGTCAATGGAAAGTCCCCACAAGGATAGAGAGACATAATAGAGGTTGTGTTTTATGGGTACAGCTCAACTTGCCCCACACCTATGTGCCATGAGACATTTTTTGAACATGATATATTATTGAAACTGTTATGTCGGCACTAATTCTGATTTTTTTTAAAAGATGCACAACATCCTAAAATATATGAAGATTTATAAATCAGTGACCAAATTATGGCTGCCTTATAGTGATCCTAAATGTGAAAAATGGCTCATCTTACCCAGCCCCCCCCTACAGTATAACCACCACCTGTACATCTGAAATACACTTTTCACAAACTTTTGACTTTTTTTTTCAATGGAAACGTGTCCCACTGAAACTAATAAAATTACAAACTTCAAAACAAGAACACATATTGAAAAAGTTGTCTTACATTTGGGAAAGATGCCTGTCTGGGAGGATGTCAGTGAAACAAAAACAACCTGTGTGAGATACAGACAACAAATTCATCCCCGACAGCGAGCAGCTCACCTTCACTATCGAAGGCAATCGAGCAGAACAGATCCTACTGAAGGCACAAAACAATCTGCTTCGTCAGATACAAACACAAGTTCTTTTTGTTTTTTACTTACAGAGTTGATCAAATCCAACAACGTCCAGCACGTCTATAAAACACAGCCACGGATGAAGTTTCCAGTTTTATTATTGTTACAAAATAAAATGTTCAGAAAACCACGAAACAACATTTTAGTTATAGGCAGCGGAACTAATAGGACGGAAAGTAAAAGGAGATCTTTAGATTACTAAAAAATTATAAACATATGTTTCAAGCATGTCAGAAGCAGGAAGCCCTGACTCTTCTACAGGTGATTTAACGACCACACCAAAGATCCCATTAAGCACAAGTCAACACACACCGGATTGTTTCATCCTTTTGTTTTGCTTTTATTTGTTTTAAAGAGGCAATATCATGTAAAATCAACTTTTTTTAGTTTTATATCATGTTATAATGTTATACTCTCATAAAAAAACATGCCCAAAGCCTTGCTCTGACTCATTCATGCATGTTTGAAAAATCCTGCAGTGTTTTTATGAAGCCATGCTGAGGAGCAAAACGACAGGTGGGGACCAGAAACGCCCCTGGGACATGTCTTTAAGTCAAACTTCTATTTAAACATAAAAACAGAATTTTAATAACAGCTAAAGGTGACATATATACTTTATTATGGTATACATGTAGTATTTAAATATATGCCTGAGAAACACATAATATTGCCCCTTTAAAGACCAAACAACAGATTTACTCTCAGAACTCGCCTGAGAACAAGAGGTCTAAATTCAAAGCTAAGTCCATGGGAGTTTTGCGAAGTGATTTAGTTGCAGCGGCTAAGCTAACGTCTGACATGCGAGGTTAGCGGGTCTTATGACTAACAGCAAGGCCACTGGGTCAAGTACCGGCAAATCCAGCACATCTGGAGGCAAGAAATCCTGGGTCTTATCTCCAGCTTCACGTTTGTTATGCAAGATGTGAATTGCAGTCACCAGCAGWTTTGATTGAGTCTGTTGTGATTGTAGCTATTGATTGGTGGAACATGCGGGAGCAGATGAACAGCTGGTTCGTGTTGTGCTCTGGCGTCAGGCCTACTCTCTCAGGATCGTGTGTGTGGGTGTAAATCCTGAAGGAGATGTACTTTCCAAGTCTTGTTTTGACCCAGTCATGATGGTGGGCGGGGCTCGGAGCTTTCCTTCCAGCAGCAGAGACTGGAAACAGATGGGATGAAGAGCCTGGATGCAATCTGCAGGGATTCAATTTGCTTTATGTTTTACCTCTCTTGTGTCAAACTGCTGGGGTTTCCCAGGTCTGGCTGTTTCATCAGCACGACTTGTTTTGGTTTGACTCTACTTTCTGTTCTTTTACAATTCTTCTWGTTTCAGTTTTTTTAACTCAAATATCTGTCCTCACTTTCCCGCGGTTTTCTCTCCTGCAGGTTTCACCCTCCACTCCTGTTTTCTCCTGTAATGAGTCTTCTYACCTTTCTTTTTTTTCTCCCGTCTCGAGCCTCTTGTCTCTCTGCATCCCATCTGCAACCCTAGCTTTAACATTCTTCTTCTCTCCTGATCCTCTTACTCCCATTCCTCACCCACTTCATCCTCACACAACAGCTCATGGAATGACAGGATCACATATGAAGCCAATCATCCCTGGGAGTGGCACTGAAAATGGGTTTTTTCTGATCCCAGTGTATTCCCCCCACGCCCACCAAGTTGTTTTTCTTTATCAGATTGGTTTGTTATGAGCAGCAGGTTGCTTCAGTTACTAAATAAAAATATAAATTATTTAAACTGTAGAAGCTAAAGTCTCCAATGAGATATTATATTGTTCAATTCCCCAATTTTCCCTGTTCCCATGATGTCACAAGATAGTTTACTAAACAGTAACTGCTGTGACTGACTAAATAGTGAACTGGTGTAGGTTGTGTAGTCATAAATAAAATGCACCTTCAGTTTATTAAAGCTTGCATGTAAACCTCTCCTTCAGGCTACTGTTTTTCCAAAATAAAGGGGAAAAAGCAGGTCAAAAATCCTCACGAGTGTTTGTTTCCCAAACAGCCAGGAGTGGCTGAATTTTTTTTTWAATCTTTTCATCTAAATTCATCGGCGTCTAAACAAACCATAACAGCTGTCACACTGTGGTAAAAAGCATTAGTTTGTTCCTCTGGAGATGGAGACGTCTACAACTCTCTGTGGGATAATTATAAACATCCAGTGGTGTAGTAAAATATAAAACAGACACTAAAATAGTCTTTATTTTTGGTGTGTTGAACATGTTTATTCTAATATTTTAGTATTAATTTTTGTAGCAATCAACTTTGCTCATGTACAGAATATACAAAAAAATAACATTTTAATGTGAAACAACCTCAACTTCATCTATTTTAACAACTAAACAAAGTAAAAGAGGAGCTGCTAACAAAAGCTAATATCTCTACAAGTCCTGATCACCTGGGTTTATTTTGTTGTCTTGTTTCCTCGTCTCTTGGGTCTCTTGGTTCTGATTCGGTAGCTGGCACACCTGCATCCAGGTTATATCTCCTGCAGCTTCTTTTCTTCTCATCATCAGATCTTTGTGTTGTCAGCTGATGTTTCTGATACTTTTTATTTTCTAGCTGTTGTTCATAATTGTAGTTCAGGTTCTGTTTTACATCCTGTCTCCYGTTTCAGGGGATTCTGATGTTATCAGTCCATGAAATGGACGTTATTAAGCGTTATCAGTCCCATACAATGGCTTCAGAATGTCCCTACTGTGCCTTCTAGCCTTCAGACTGTGCCGACAGTGCCCCTAGTGGGTTAATATATCAATGAAAATGAATGTGTGTAAATAACCAAAACATATTTTAATAAATTTTTTGTCCTGTCCGTGCCGGTCTCAAATCCTGGTCTCCGACTCTCTGGTCCGACCCTCTACCCATTGCCCTATTGGAAGGCCACAATATACAGCCGTTGGAGGGCGGTGTCCTTAGCACTAACCATGTCATTTTCTCTAAAGTTAACCTTAGTGGCTTTAAGCCTCATATTAACCAGATCTTTTTATGCCTCATATTAACCAGATCGTGGCTTTATGTCTCATATTAACGGCTTTATGTCTCATATTAATGGCTTTATGTCTCATATTAATGGCTTAATGCCTCATATTAATGGCTTTATGCCTCATATTAACCAGATTGTGGCTTTATGCCTCATATTAATGGCTTTATGTCTCATATTAATGGCTTAATGCCTCATATTAATGGCTTTATGCCTCATATTAACCAGATTGTGGCTTTATGTCTCATATTAATGGCTTTATGTCTCATATTAATTGCTTAATGCCTCATATTAATGGCTTAATGCCTCATATTAATGACTTTATGCCTCATATTAACCAGATTGTGGCTTTATGCCTCATATTAATGGCTTTATGTCTCATATTAATGGCTTAATGCCTCATATTAATGGCTTTATGCCTCATATTAACCAGATTGTGGCTTTATGCCTCATATTAATGGCTTTATGTCTCATATTAATGGCTTAATGCCTCATATTTATGGCTTTATGCCTCATATTAACCAGATTGTGGCTTTATGTCTCCTATTAATGGCTTTATGCCTCATATTAACCAGCTGACAATTGGAAGCCATTATAGGGGACTGATAACACCTAATAACATCCATTTCATGGATGATAACATCCGAAGCGGGTGTCTGTTTTGCGTCCAGCATTTCAGTCATTTTCACAATAACAAATGTAACATTTTTGTTATTCAGCTCCGTTCTATAATTCTGGTCAGTGGAGTGTTTGTGTGCTCACTGCAGGACTTTGTTAATGAAAGACCCTGGTTGTTGCACACTCAGCCCCCCCTCTCAGCTTCTGTCTGTATATCCTGTCAGGTCTCTGGAAAGCACATCTTAACAYGAGTCGCTGCTGCTCGGTGATGCAGGAGCTTCATATCAGCAGTGTGGTGTCTTTTCAAATTCACATCTCCCTCGGGTCCCGTGGGTGGCAGCTTTGGATGCAGCCTAATCAGAATTCTCCTTCTTGTGAGCTCACAATGTGGAAAAGTGGCTGTGTGTGCGTGTGTGTGTGTGCATGTGTGTGTGAGGGATAAGTATAAGAGGATAGAGTTATCTTTAAGGTCTCACGTGTGGGAGCCGATACTCGTTTTCAGAGATAATTCTTGCTGTGTCGTGCAAGATTCTGCCTGAACAGAACTGGTCGGGATCACATCTTTAAGTGATAAGAATGGGTGGAACCTGAACCGGAGCCATAACAAGCTCATCTGTTGGCCGTTCATTATAATACAAAAGGATTTCCCTCCTAAAAACCCCCTCACCAATCATCCTGATGAGAAGGTTGTGTGAGGTTCATTGGAAGTGAGAATGTAATCCAACTGTAGCAAACACATGACCCCAAAATAAAATACTGGAATAATGTTCATATTTCATTAAACCTCTATTTTATACCCAGAGTCAGTGGTGAAATTTAAGATCTTTATAGTTGACGTACTTACTTAAAGATAATGAATGGAGAAGAAACAAGCATGTAAAATGTTCCATTAATTTATAAGCAAAGCTTCATCACTTACACAATAACAAATATATTGGCCACAGAAAAACAGGACCAGATGCACAAATCCTATAATTAACACAGATGGTTGTCCTGAACTGAAGATCTGTGGGTTTTTGTTTGTTTTTTTCTTTTGTTTACATGGATCCAGTTTATTGTGGTCATTCTTCCTTGTGTTTTTCATTCGGTGCATTTCCTGTTTCTCCGTGTCGTTTCAGCCCTGCTCATCGTACACCTGTTCTCCATATTCATTCGTCTCAGCTGCAGCACACGTCCATCACCCCCAGATCTTAGTCACTCAGCAGTTTGTCATGTTGGATGTTTCACGTTCTGTTCTGTGCTTCTCGTGTTTTGATGACTTCGTATTTCTTTCATTTTTTTTTTTTTTACATTTTGCTATTGAAGTCTTTATTTTCACATTCTGTCCTCATGCAGCTCTGCATCCTTGGCTTCTCACCCAATAAAAACCTGACAAAATTATTCTCAATAACTGTATTTTCCATGAACCCATGTGTGGGTTTTTGTGTTGTCTCTTAATTATAGGAATCCTTTCTTTAATTAACTCCCTATTTTATTTTAGGAAGTTTTTATTATTATTATTATTATTA
>NW_013952651.1:215233-217464 GCF_001266775.1 Austrofundulus limnaeus | reverse complement strand
GACATGTTTTTTATGAGAGTATAACATTATGACATGATATAAAACTCAAAAAAGTGGATTTTACATGATATTTCCCCTTTAAATTTAGAGCAGAAGTGTAAAATCCCCATATTGTGGAACTATTTAATCATCTTATTCTTCTCACAGAGTCCTTTTCAGTGGCTAATCAATGGCTGAACAGCGTTAAAAGAGGCATGCAAATGGGTCCAACGGATTCAGGCCTCATTTCCTCAATGATTAGATTGTGATCTCCTCCATACAATGATGTTTTCATTATCCTCCTCCCTCGCAGCCACTTCCACTCCTTTTCTCCATCTCCTTTAGCCCCGCAGGTGAAGTAGATGCAGCCCGACAGCTCTGGGAAACAATAATGCAGAGAGCAGCGTCGCTCCAACCTGAAAGATCTCATCATCTGAGTAAAGAAAGGGTCACCTGCCTGAGCACCGAACCAGAACAGCACTTTAGGCCTGTCACGACAACTCGTTCAGTCATCTTCCTCTTAAAGTCAGAGCGTGTGGGTGTGTGGGTGTTAAATGAGGACTTCTCAAGTGTGGAACTATTGTTAAGGTTTTGAGCAGAACTTTAGATGTTTCTGCAGATTTAGGATGAATCAAACATACTGATGACTTTCTGTGGGCACTGTAGCTTGTTTGGCACTATTCCTAACTTTTACATCTGCTTCAGTTTCCCTCAGTCTCTGCTGCGTCTTCATCTTCTCATGCTCCCTGCAGATGTTCGGTAGGAATGGTCACATCTGTCCAAACTCTTCTTTATCCACCATGTAATGATCTGACAGTCACCGCTTGTCAGTCTGAAAACTGACGTTTCACAAGAGCTTAAATCATGTTTTCTGTCTTGCTGAAAGGTTTGTCCCACCTTGTGTGCAGATGTTCTGACCCACGTGTCTCTCAGTGAGCAGGTTTCAATAAAAAAAACTCACTCTGAATAAAACATAACACTTAACTGCTTTTTTAAAATATATAAATTAGCCAGAACAAGCAATAGTCCTCTTCTGGCTCAAGCTTTCAGGATTTTTCCTAATATGTTGTTTTCTGCAGGATTTGGTTCTTGTTTGCAGGTCACTCAGTAGAATGTGGCTGATGGCTTCTCAGGCATGTCTCTGTATACATTTCCACTCCTTCAGATGATGAGCCGGTTCAAGCCTGTGCAGAACGGCAGCAGARGGGTTGCATAACCCTAATTTATCACATCCTTGATAGTGACTGATGCAAAGACCTCCAAGAGTTGGCATCCAGGATCATTTTCCACAGCTGCAGTGTCCTCATGAGGAAGTTTGATCAGTGCTTTGTTTGTAAATGTTCCTGGCATCTTTGTATCCGAGTCAAGTTCGATCCAAAGAGTCAAAACCATGTTTGCCATCAGTCAAAGTGACGCTCAGTTCTGGTGTTTTCTTATCCATCAAACTATGAAGAGCTGGCAGTGAAAACATTCCCTCGGCCATCTGCCGGTTTTTAATATGTTGAAAGTTTCTCAGAAAGAAGTAACAGACAACAAAGTCGACTGTTGTTTAAAAGTTTTTAAAGCTTTAAACAAAAAAAACTTTCATGATCAGCTTGTGCTTTGAAGTGTTTGCAACAACTCTCAGCTAATATCACTTTAAATTTTAGCTCCATATTTATAAAATGAAATGAGATTTTTGTATTTATCAATAGTTGCATTTTGTTCTGAACTCATTCTGCTCKTTGATTTTCTGCACATTTTTATCTTCACCCCATTGTTTTTTTCTTTTAGTTGAATATCTCATATTGGCGCGAGGGTTATTGTGGGAATCCTAAGTGTTTTGAGTCACGCAGTGGTTTCTGTTACAGACTATATTTACCCGACTGCTCGACAGAAACACTTGACATCCTCAGATTTCTGCCTTCGGTTGTCGTCCCGCTCGTTGCAGTGGAGATCGCTCCCGACTGCATTGATCTGGAACTATATTTAGAAACCAACAACGTACAAAACCTTTATCTCTGTCTCTGAGCTCCTTTGTTTCTGTAAAGATATCTTTTWCCTTCTTTATTTATCTCCAGATAACATTCAGTGGTTTTCCCGCTCAGGGACTATTTTATGTTCAGTTTGAAGTAAATGTAGGAAATTCTGAGAAAACTCTGATGAGTTCTGTTTACGTGGGAGATGGTCAAAAAGTAACTGTAAATTTGTTTTTGCTAGCTTTTTCTCTACGTGCCTGATAAAAATCTAACATTTTATGACACATATTACAG
>NW_013952651.1:212627-213997 GCF_001266775.1 Austrofundulus limnaeus | reverse complement strand
GAGTATAACATTATAACATGATATAAAACTCAAAAAAGTGGATTTTACATGATATTGCCCCGTTAAAATACCTGCTCCCATTTTAAAGTCTGAGATAGATTTTTTTTTTCTTCAAAATAAATGAATATTTAGCACAAAGTGAAACCTTATTCCCTGCTGCAGGATGAAAATCTAAAATACATGCAAACCATTCACCTACACAAGCCTGCAGATCCCCTCAGTAAATCTTAGAGGATTAAGATGCTGAGTCTTTTCTGTGTTGGTTAAATAAGCTAATCGTATTCGGACCACAAGGGAATCATTTCAATAAAGACATCAATTTAAATCCATGAAGCTGCACTGACTTCTGTCAGAGCTGAACTGCTGCTCTTAATTACTGATTTCATCTTGTGATGAGCTCAGASGCTTATCTTTAAAGACAGAAAGAGTGCCAGATCAGGTGGAGATAAATTTACTTTTTTTTCTTCTTCTTTTTAATTTAGCTCAGCAAATTAAATCCAACATAAAAAGGYTGGAAATTTCTTCTTTTTTTTGTTTCTGATTAAAGAAATGTTTTTAAAGTCCAGCTTGAGCTTCATAAATATTACTGGGTGCTCAGTTTGTATTCTGGGTCCTTTTTGATGATTTGTCTCTACTTCTGCCTGTTTTGTAGTTTGGGTAAAAACAGGCAGAGCTGAAACATTTTTTTAAATAATTATCATTGTTTTTAASTCCCACGCAGGTGTCAGGATGCCTGAGCAGGGTTGGAGACGCCTGCAGCAAAATCCAAGTGAGTTCACGACGGATGGAGATCCCCACCAAACTTTTAGACCAGTTTGACAGAAAATTAGCTGCATGATCTATTTAAACATGTTCAAAACTCAAGAACACACCTCTGAAGGTGGACTTTAACAAAATCATGAGACATTCTGGAGACTTCCTCTTGGTGTTGTTCCACCCCGAGACACACAACCCAAAAACCTTCAAATACTTATAATAAAACTTTAAAGCTGGGTGATATTTAAAACAACAAAATAAATTAAAACATCTGAATCAACCTGAGATGGCACAACAAGTCTATATTCATGATCAGTGTGGTATAAAGTACCACAAATTTGAGTAAAAGTACAAGTATCTTACATGGTAAAAGTTAAAGTCTCCTTTAGGAATATTACTAGAGTAAAAGTACAAGTATTTTACCAAAAATACTTTGGTAAAAGTTAAAGTCTCCTTTAGGAATATTACTTGAATAAAAGTCTTAAAATATCTGGTATTTTTGTACTTAAGTATTAAAAGTAAAAGTATAGATTTAAAATGAGCAGTTAGATTTTCTATAAGGACATTTATTAGGAGGTGACCTCCCACCAGGACTGTGGAGGCCATTTGAGTAC
>NW_013952651.1:207351-209813 GCF_001266775.1 Austrofundulus limnaeus | reverse complement strand
CTGCAGCACATAAAACACTCAGAATTACAGCATCACAATCACATCATTATACACCATAGACACAAAAACAAACATACCAAATTATTATATACCAGATTAAAGGCATTGAAACTTTGAAGAGGAGGAGCTGGAGTGGAACAAGCTTAAATCTGTAGAAAGTGAGAAATGTGACTAAAACGGTTCTAAAACAATCGAATCAACACAGAGATTTGATTCTCTGTGCTGCACACTGACAATCCTGACGACTGTCAGTCCTTGAATGCCATGAATACAGATATCTTTGGTCACTCTGCAGTAAAATATCTAAGGGAAAGGATGTTGCCATAGAAACCAACAAATGTTTCAGCACCGCAGACAGAGAGAGCTGGACTTAATGAACCTGAATAGACAGAATGGAGCTTCTCATCATTAAACGTCGTCGTCTGATTTCCAGGAAAATTAGCAGAGTCCTGCGACTCTGCATGGGCTTCACGGCTTTTTAATGTGGCGTGTTTGTGAAACGGGGTGAGGTGAGACGCTTTATGATCAGGTTCAAGCACTTCTGATTGGTCTAATCACAAAACAAAGGTAGAATGACTGCAAAAAGTTCATTAACTGTGGTAAGATTTGTTCCTGCTATATCTTATTATCACTGTTGACTTTTGTGTTTTTCTGCACAAAATAAATTTGTTCTGGAATGTTATATACAAGCCACGTTCACAGGGGCAGTTCTAGGGGCGGGGCCACAGGGGCAGTGCCCCCTGCTGAAAGCTGATTGGCCCCCTGAAGTGCCCCTGTCCTGTCACTCATCTGTCCTTTGCTTGAGAGCAATGGTGGTGGCTGCAGCTCCATGCCCAAACACTAGAGGCACTAATGAGTCAAACAGTAAAGTCCAGAATGAATCAAGCTTACAAAAGTCTTCTTTAAAAGACTTGAACAATTTTGCAAAAAAATATCTTTCAASTGGCAAACAATGGCTTCATTTTCTCACATGCTTTGAGAATATTTGATCCATGTACAGTAAAATTACATGTAAAATTGATAAGGAAGCTTTTTTAATAACATTACATTACGTTATAATTTTTGGAACATATGCGACTGCTTAAATTTATACACCTTACCAAAACCGAGGATTTATGTGCATGGATGTTGAACAAATACTTGGCACCTCTATGAATATTGTGGCCCCTTGATGGCCCCTTACTCAGAAAAATCCTAGATCCGCCACTGCACTTTCAGTATGAAAACTTGCAGCAAAGCGTGCAGACTGAGGCTCACCCTGAAGGTTAAATTACAGATTTTACTTCAGTTAATGTTTTGGGTTTGAAGAATTTTTTTTTCTATCTTGAATTCTACCTTGAAGACTTTTTTAAAAACATTTTTCTGTCCTCTCTACAACATGAAAGTGACAGAAGATGTGGAAGCTGTTGGAGCAGCTCTGACACATTCAGGAGTAAACTTCAGCCTAAAAACAAACAAAAAAATTGCTTAATAAATATTCTGCTATAAAGCATGAAAAAACTACAAATAGTAAATTTTTATCTTCATCTTTTTTATATTATAATAAAAAAATAAAATGAAACATTTGTCAAGAAAAAAACATTAAATAATCCTAATAATGACACAAAAATTATGTTTTTAAGCTTGAAGAGCTTGTGTTTAAAGATACCCTGACACATGATMAATAAGGCTAAACTGAACCATGTGTTGGTAAAACTCGACTCCAGTCTGTTTTAAGAACGCTAAATTAAGAGCATGCAAATATTTGTGTGTACATTATAAATACCAAGWACCTTCAACCCACTTACAGCAAGCTGTGATCATTTAAAATACAACAAATATGAKTCCAGTGTCTCCGTGCTGCAAGAAACACCAAACAACTGGATCCAGCTGTAGAACGGTGCCCCCCAGTGTGCAAACACACTCAGGCCTGCACTGATCCTGCAGTCCAGGTATTACGCAACACACACAGACACAGCAACATCTGAGAAGGAACTCAGTGTGTTGAAGTGAAACTACACATTTAGTGAAGAAACATGTGCTAAGCTGCACAGTTTCATGTCAGAGCTTTAATCGGCTTCACTTCTGCACAATAATCCCTCTGCAGGGAGCCCACCCACCTTCAGACCTCTTTATCACTTCTATCAGGAGTTGTATTCTCTTGTTTATTATCGCCAGCTGCCAAAGTCAAAGGCATTTGTCTGCAGTGTTAGCAAAATATCTCATGAACCAGTGATGATATTTTAATGAAACTCTCAGAAAACAATCACTGGATATAAATTTACAACAGATTAACATTTGGAGTAGAACTGTCACTACAGCCACTTTAAACTGTTATAAGTTGGTCAATTTAATRGATATTGATCTTAAATTTGGTTAGGAAGTAGCTGACAGTCATCTTCTAAACATACTCTAAGCTAGAGGAGCCCAAAGTGGGGCCCGCGGGCCAAATTTGGCCTGCCAAGCCGTTTGATTTGGCCCAA
>NW_013952651.1:205720-207156 GCF_001266775.1 Austrofundulus limnaeus | reverse complement strand
TTTGCACACTTTATAAGGCCACAAAAACTCATATTTTATCAATTTATAAAATGTCCCATGAGCCTTTGCTACTTGAGCGCATCAAGTGCACAGACTAAAACAAAAGAGGGCCATTGCACAGCTTAATCATTAAAAATAAAGGACTTTACTTTAAAAAGTATTTGTATTTCATGTATTATATTACTGCATTTGGCCCGCAGGATAGATTTTCATTTTGGCCCCCTCTGGGAAAATGTTTGGGCACCACTGCTCTAAGCTCTGCCTTTTGTGCTACATCTTATTTTCAAAAATGCTTGTGTTGATTTTACAGCTTACACCGTTTTGCAAGAAAGTTCACCCAGAAACTATCAAATGAATGATTTGATTTACATCTAGAATTGGCTGGTGTTTGGAGACAAAATAAATCAAGATAGACGCCACAGCTAATTTATCTGCCAACATTAAAATGACTAACCCTCACTCAGAACTACATACAGTTTATTAAGGTGATGCTTATGTGGAAATAGCTGAGGGTCACCCACAACATATATCTGACCTTTAACTCACCACCATATGGAGGCMATCTTGAATTAATCCTCATTCAAGAGAGAATGTGACATGCATTCCCTTAAGGCTTGCTAAGCTTTTGATTTCATTGAGGTTGAAGGAAATAATCCTGAGTCATGATAGAACCCAGGCTGTAAGCTAATTTCACTTTCATCCTTCAGATTCTACATGGCAGGAAAAACAAATATCCCTCTTAGGTTTAGAAACTGAGTAACAAGACCMCCCCCCCCCCACACACACACACACACACAATGTTTTGTGTCTTTCCTGTCTTTGCCAGCTCCAGCCAGCGCCCAATCCATTTTCACTGAGTCAGCTAAAAGTTCAGATGCGTCGTCTGAACCAAAAAAAGCTTTCCTGCATTCCTGTGGCAGCTTCCAAAAGAACAGTTCAGGGAAAAAAAGAGGAAAAAAATCAGCAGTGCCATCCTAATTAGATGAAGATGGATTAGAAGTTAAAGTGTGCTGTGAGCTGCCAACTCCTGCCACGGCCCAACATGTGCTGGGCTGCTGGTCCCCGACACGTGAAAGGGCAACTTTTAATCTCATTTCCCCCTTCATGGAAAGGCATAATGAGTAATCGTGTTACCCATCAGCCCAGATTTTGTGCTCGAGTTCTGTGCATTACTGACAGTGAGAAATGGTTTGCTTGAAACCGAAGCCAGCACTTAGACATATACAGTAGTAAACGTTAGAAGCCTTACAGAAAGGTTAAAGGGCATCGTTCTGCAATTTCAGGATAAATATTCTGAAATCCTGCAGAACAGAAGGACTTTTCCTCAGGGCTGAGCTGGAGAGCACGAGCTCTTTAACACACAAATGTGTATATGAACATTTTTTGAACATAATTATTGCACATACTGTAAGAGTATAAGGCATGAATTGTTACTC
>NW_013952651.1:193758-204500 GCF_001266775.1 Austrofundulus limnaeus | reverse complement strand
TTTGTACGAACAAAAGTAAGAGAAATTTAGGATAAGAATATGAACATGTTCTTGCATGAGGCCCATTGATTCTCTCAAGCCCAAACGCCCAGATTATTACTTTTATATAAGTTCTTTTAGTTCAACATAGACATGTTTAGTATGAAATATCTGAATCTTGGCTAGAAGCTGGTTAAAAAAAACATTTCTATGAACATCCAAGACAGTTAAAACTAAAAGCAGTTGAAGATAAAATGATGAAAGTGAAAATAAAATTGGTTTAAAATTTTGGTAAGTCAGAGATGTCAAAATATTATTTGTGGCATAATATGTTCTTTTTGTTTTTGATATTGTTTTATTATTACTACTTTATAGGGTTCTGTATGTTATAGTCAAGATTAAATGCAGCAAAATAAACTTTTTCAGAGGTAGATCTTTGTAATACTTGGTTTATTAATAATGACTTTAATTACTGGATGTTCGGCCCCTCAGCTGTTGCAGTAACTGTGGCCCCCGGAGCAGTTTAGTTGAATAGTCCTATACAGTATACAGTATATATACTGTATTCTGTTAAATAGCACTAATATCTCTACGCTTTAATCTCACATGTGTATAGTGATAAATATAAACAGAGGTGTCAGAGCTGACCACATGAAGCCAAATCATCCAAACTGGATYTAAACCAACAYGTGAAACAGACCCTCTGACAGGAGGGATTCTCTGCTACTACCACACCTTCTTTCAGCTCAAGACCTGGCAGTTAAAACTGTCTCCATTGTTGTGTTTGCTAAGGTTTTGTTTGCTGTGGTCGTCATCTTGAATCAAACAGAGTTGTAGATGCTGAGGTGTATAAAGTACTTGAAAAACACATAACTAAGTAAAAGTAAAAATACCCTAACAGAAAATGACTTTGGTAAAAATAAATTTCACTGATGAGAAAAGTACTCAAGTAAAAGTCATAAAACTGTTCAAAAATTTTTTTAAGTACTTTTACACATTGTCTAATAAATGGCCTGTTGAATGGTGTTAAATGCTAAAGTAAAAGGTTTAAAATGTAACAAAATAAAAGTAATGATTTTAAAAAATACTTGGTAAAATTAAAATTCTAAAAAAAATTACTTAAATACTGTAACAAAGTCACTACAAACCTCTGTGTAGAGGTAAATCTAAGTTWGTGAACATTGCATTGATAGACTGATTCATGAGATATTTTGCTAACAGACAAGACGAGTGAATACACGTGATAAACGATCAACTTGAATAATTCAACAATAAATAGTGGTTTTAACCTAAATATTGTCACATGTAATCTTGTTTACCTCACTAAATGATTTATAGCACAACATTTGAGTTAAACTGGTTTGTCCACCTATTTTTTTTTTATTCATAAATGTTTCTCCTAGAGGRAAAAATGCTCAATTTTGAAACAAATGATCAGATTTGGATTTTATTGCCTCATTTGGTGCATTGATGGAGTGAAAMTCAAGCACAAGTCCAGCCTGTGAACATCATCAGATGAGTCAGTGACAGATCATCAGTCGCAAAGGTTTTCCATTAGTGCCCCTCCCCCTCCCGCTCCCACCGCAGTCCAATCATCCCCTTCCACATCCAGAACCGTAACTTCCCCGGAACACTCATAAAGCACAATTAACTTCTGTGCCTTCTTATAAATATTCATTAACTCACACATATTGTCATTTTGTTCAAAATGATTTCAGTCAAATTAGCATAATTAAACATTATCTGTGGTAATGCTGCTGGCTCTGCAGCCAAGGCGAGGCCACCCAGCCATGTTTCGATGTGTGTCAAAGCCAAACAGGAGCATGATGGATAATACTGTTGTGTTTGGGAGACAATGTGAGCCTCGCAATATTGTTATTAATGCGCTCTGTTAATGGCGCTGCCTCGTACATGAATGGATTCGTCTTTAAAAGGGTCTGCTTTGTGTGAAAACGGAAAGAGGAAGATATAAGGGCATGGCAGGGTGAATAAGAAAGATGTGTTTCTTATGGACTTATAATCCATACAGTGAGTCATTATGTTAAGATTTTAAAGGTTTAGAATACTGAATGGACCCTGATTAGTTGTAACATTAGACTTTATTTAATAAACATATATTTTAACTGTAAAATAAAGACTGTGAAAATACTGTAGGATGTTTAGTTTTTATAATTTTTAAACTAAAAGTTTAAAAATATATTTTAACATGGATAGAGCCATTTTATTTACACACAAAGCATTCTGGGTAAATGATGACGTGGATAGGTCCTCGGTGCGAGGCTGCTAGCGAGCTATATCCACCCTGAAGGTTAATCTTGGACAATATCTGATGATCGACTCGTTTAAATGAAACCAGAGAGCGTTGACAGAGAGAAGAAGGTAGAAATGACTCAGCCTGGAACTGAAAATATGGATGGAGGACCTCAGTTTAGCTTGTTTGTGGCACTAGCACCGAGCTAATACATGTAAGGCAATAAAGGCTGTGTCTAAAACAACAGGCCGGGTCCTCCGAAGGTCGAATTTGTCGGCTGCATACGTCACAGCGCCGCGACGAAGGACGTCCAAAACTGAAGACTCCTCCGATGCGGCCGACAAATACGTCCTTCCTTTGGCCTGAATCGAAGGACAGGTCTGATGGATCCTTCCCGGCCCAGCGTATCCCATAATGCATTGCGGCCCGACCGGAGATTTTTTTATGCTAGTAATGGTGGACGAAGCGAGAGAAAAGAATATGTTTTAAATAAAAATATGGTGATATAAAAATTTAAAAATCAGCGGTTGTAATTCTAATACTTTTATCATTTGTATGGACATGTTTTCAAATATTATTTTTGTCATAAAAAACGCGAAATAAACATGAACCTACAGCGGGTCAATTAGTTCTTCAAATGTGACCTTTAAGTTAATTTTATAGTTTTGTGATATTAATAATGCTAATATATTGATATTTTTCTAGTTTTGATTTAAGTTTGCTTGTTTAGCATCATCATGGTTGCTAGGTGACATGATGTATACCGGGGTAAGGAGGGGAGGCTAGACCGTCCAAATTCACAGCCTCTTTTTTTTCCGGTCTTCCCAGTCTACCAAGGACCCGGCCCACCTCGACCGGGTWGTCTGGGTCCTCCGGAGGACCTGGCCTGTTGTTTTGGACACAGCCATAGTGTTGTCGCTGGCACGAAGGCTAACGGGCTAAGCTGAGGTTCTTCTTCCATGAAGCAGCTCTGTTGTCCTCCATCCATATTTTCAGTTCCAGGCTGAGTCATTTCTACCTTCTCCTCTCTGTCAACGCTCTCTGGTTTCATTTAAAAGAGTCGATCATCAGATTTTGTCCAAGATTAACCTTCAGGGTGGATATAGCTCGCTAGCAGCCTCGCACCGAGGACCTATCCACGTCATCATTTACCCAGAATGCTTTGTGTGTAAAAAAAATGGCTTCGTCCGTGTTAAAATATATTTTAAAAAAATAACAAAACTAAACATCCTATAGTATTTTTACAGTCTTTATTTTACAGTTAAAATATATGTTTATCAAATAAAGTCTAATGTTACAACTAATCTGGGATCCCTTTAAGAAGAAGTAGAACAAAACAATAATCCAAACATAATTTCTGACCTTAAATGACTTCACAGTTTTTACATGATGTGCWTTAACAAGTTTTCATACTTGCCACTTTGACGCTTGCAGATCTAAAATGATGCCTGTTGCAACTGGATGAGTCCTGGTATGAACCTCCCCACAGATGCACGTGCTGTCGGGGTGTGTCTGTCTGAAGAACATTCCCTTTGCATCTCCAAGCCAAGGAACTAAATAAGGACACRGGATGAGTCATAAGGGTGTGTTTGTGTTTGAGTGTGTTCTCATTCATTCACCACAATAACACAGACCTCACAGGCCAGTGGCTTYGTGCCCAAAACCATCAAATCTGAGGACAAGCTGTTTACATAGCAATGGTTTACATGCTGACAGACAAGATCATGAAGTTCTTTTTCCTGTGTTTATAGAGGCAGTGTACAGTACGAGGCCAGGCAGGTACAAGTTAATATAGTAATCAACAATTATCGTTTCTGAAAGCAGGATATATATATATTTTTTTTTTTTTGAATGAGGAAGTTTGTCAATGACCTGATCCATGGGAACGCCTTGTCAGAAAGTGGGAGAGTTCAGAATTCAAGATGGCAGCTACTCACTAGAAACTCATCAGTGAGTAAAACTTTATTAGTTTTATTTTCAATAGAATTTCTGTATTGTTTATTTCAGATTTAGTCAGTGTTTAAAAGAGGACAAAACACTGTTTAGTCAAAGTTAAACATGAACTATCAAAGTTAACTACAACTGGCCCTTCAAGGGCCACCATAAATCAAATGTGGCCCTTGGTGAAAATGAGTTTGACCCCACTGAACACATTCTGCTCCKGTTYATCAGTCTCAAAATAAGATCAAAACACTTTTAGTCTGGATGTAAGACTTGGTTAGATTCCTGCAGTGTAGTGACAAATTCAAGGTCTTCTTGCTGCAAGGYAGCAACTATATTTCTACGTATAAGCAAACCATTTGTACATGTAAACACTGATAGGTTCTAATATAAACTTAAAACAACAATAAAAATTAGTGTAGGAGGTAAGAGATGACAAAAAGAAATAATAGCAGCCAACTTTTATTATGATCTAAGAAAGCAACAACATGGCTTCCTTTAAAAACAMCTCCTTCAGTCCTTGGTGGAGCTAGCTAATTATTTTTTCTAACAGCTTTACACAAACTTTAAAGTTAAGATTCCTGATTTCTGCATGAGAACTGATTCATTTAGTTCTCCTGGAGGACATTTGCTGTCGACTTTTCTCTCTTTATTTTCCGCGTTAATATCTTGAGGGGAGGGGCTGTCATCAAGCAGTTTGTCACTGTTTTCCTCCTCACAGAAAGCATCAGTTCTTCTGTTTGTCTGAATCTGTTCCCTGTCCTCTCAAACCTCAGCCAGCCAAGACTTACCACTGTTCATCCTGAGCTGGCTTCTGGTTCTGATGGACTTTTCCTCCAGCTAACAGGGAGACATTCCTTACCTCTGTCACCAACAGCTGCTAACCTGCAAACTGCCCAAACTTATTTCAGTTAAAATCTCCTGTTGATGACAAACGACCTCACTTCAGGGGTGTGCACTTCTGTTAGTTTAGTAAAAAATAATGTTCTTGGTCARTTTTTCCTTTAAGATGTGATTTATTGTCATCCTACAGAGCAAGCAGCAGCAGGACCACCAGTACGACTTCAGAGATAGAAAAGGCAGATTTATGCCGTCGTTTCAAATGATGCAATCGCAGCAGATAAACGGTTCTGACAGCTGTGACACTTTGAAGTCGCAGGTCAGGACTTTTAGACTCGGCGGTCCCAGGACAAAGACAGACTGTCTTCTCTCAGAGTTCATAAAGGGTGTAATGAAAGAAATGACACTAATAACTGGTGGGAGGATATGCAGAGCAGTTTACATAATTGTCCTCTATCAATCTAACATTTTGACCAGGGGAACAGGAGCAGCGTTCAATTAAGATCTGCTTCTCTGACGCCCGCTGTGGATGTAAAAATCAGTCTGCAGAGGCGTGGAGAGAACTGTAAGTGTGGACGGGACTTTTTCATTTGTGTGAACTGCAATAGAGTCAATGCATAATAAAAGGAGAAGTTTAAAAAAGGCATTACWTATATTTCCAAAGCACACAGCATCAAAGCTTGAGCATTATAAATAGACGTGTGGACTAATTTAACCAKGCTGTAGCCCCGAGTGACAACAGATTATTACACGTCAGCACCTGGCCACTTAATTAGTATATTAAACTGCACTTGTTCCTTTTGGGAACTAAACACACCCGAGAATGTTTGTGTTGCTAAATAGAAAGTCAGCAAATCAGAGCGATTTTTTTTAACTATGTTAGGAATAAAGTGTGCTAAAAGAAAACGGAAATAACGATGTTGCTTTTCAAAAGGAGGAAGCTAAAGGCACCACAGAGGGATTTATTTTTCTGTAATATTCCTTAATGTGCAACAAAATAACAAAAAAAAAGAAACGTATGCAGTAAAAAGAGTTCTATATTTTTAGCAACATTACTTGCTGGAATCAAACTGCAGTAAAATAAAGTTAACCAGCAGCTCGTCTCACATGCTGTGTTTATTTTCTGGAGGGTTTCACTTTTATTGCTCCTCTTCAGAAATGTTTTATTGTCCTCCTTTTTATTTTATTGTTGCTTTTTATTTACATTTTATTGTTATTCTTCTGCATATYGTGTCATTTTTATTGGTATCCTGTTGTTTCACTGAGTAATTTCTACAGCTTTATTCTGTCAGAAYCTCACAAAATACTTTGAACTGAATTATTGTAGTTAACACTGCTGCACGAGAAAATATGATTTATTTTTTATTTGCWATGTTGACGTATTCTGGCATTACTACTGTGTTCACTGTGTAACATAGGTAATTGGTCTAGTTGCAGTGGCGGATCTAGGATTTTTCAGTGTAAGGGGCCATCAAGGGGCCACTTATAGAGGGGCCAATTGTTCAACATGCTTGCACACAAATCCCCAGTTTTTGTWAGGTGTATATATTTAGTCAGTCACACGTGTTCAAACACTTGTAAAAGTTTGCACAGTACATTTTCCTTATGAATTTTACATGATTTTTTTAGTGTACATAAATAAAATACTCTCAAACACACAACATGTAAGAAAATCTACCCATCATTGTCAGTAAAAAAAACCTTTTTTTTTTCTCCAATAAAACTGACTTTCCTATTTGACTCACTGACGCCACTAGTGGTTGKAACTGGAACTGCAGCCACCATCATTATTTTTGGGCAAGAACAGATAAGTGAAAGGACAGGGGCACTTCAGGGGGCCAATCAGATTTCAGATGGGGCCAATGCCCCTTTGGCCCCATCCCTAGAAACCGCCCCTGTCTAGATGGACTATTAAGAGTGATTTTACACAAAAATGCATAAATCTGCATTGYGTGGTACAATTTTGCAGCACGAATGTTGAATTAAAAAATGGAAAGGAATTCCCCCTCTGGGTCCGGCAGAGTCTCTGCCTCAGGTGGAGGAGTTTAAGTATCTGGGTGTCTTGTTCATGTAGGATGGAGCGGGATRTGGATCGACGGATTGGGGTCTCGTCCTCAGTAATGAGGGCGTTGCTTCGGTCGATTGTGGTGAAGAAGCTGAGTCAAAAGGAAAAGCTGTGGATTTACTGGTCTGTCTAYGTTCTGACCCTCACCACACCATGATGTGTGGGTCCTGACAGAAAGAACCCRATCCTGGATACAAGCAGCCGAAATGAGCTTCCTTCGTAGGGTGGGCCGGGCTCAGCCTTAGAGATAAGTGGAGGGGCTTCGTCATCTGGGGTCAGCTCAGAGTAGAGCTCCTCCACATCAAAGGAGTCAGTTGAGGTGGTTCATCTGATCAGGGGCCTCCTGGACACCTCCCTTTTGAGGTGTTCCACACCTCCCACTGGTAGGAGGACCTGGGGAAGACTCAGGACTCTCTGGAGGGATTATGTATCCCCTCTGGCCTGGGAACGCCTCGGGACCCTCCAGAACAAGCTGGAAAGTGTCGCTGGAGAGAGGAGGGGGTCTGGGTTTCTCTCCTGGACCTGTTGCCTCTACGACTCGACTACGAATAAGCAGATGAAGATGGAGTATTTAAAAAAATATATATCTTGTAGTTTCTTTTCACAGAAAGCGGAAGCAGGAAGTATGAACAAAAGCTGAGGGTGAGCTGTGGGGTGGGGTGGGCTGACTGTGGTTAAGGCTAATATGTGGGTGAAGGACAGGTGAGGATTGATGAACTCATGACACACAGAGGAACTAACAGAAAACATGAACCAAGATCATCAATGATAAAACAAAGAAAAACATGGATAAAAATCGTTTTTATTCCCAGTCCAAGTCTCAGGATCAGTGACGTTTTCTTTCCGATACCAAGTAAAATTTGGCTGGTATCGGCGATACTGATCCGATAMTGATACTTTSTGATAACACCTGTAAAATCTTAAAAAGTACCGCTTTATAAATAATACATGACATAGGCTGGTAAGTCGTTTATTCATTTAAAAGTCTTTCTAACCCTAACCTATTATTTGTTTAGCACAATTTAATATTCTTATCCTTAAGAAATATAATAATTTTCGAATAGTGAATAAAAGCGAGAAAAAATATTTTAAAAGTTGCTACTTTGTATATTTTGTAGCATTGTTTGTGTGTTTGCAAGAAGGTATCTGGCCAGAGCTAATGCTGTTTGGAGGGGTCATAGCATGAAAAAGTTTGGGAACCCCTCATCTAGAATTTAATTAGACAGTCAGAAGAAGCAGATTTTATGTTAAAATGACCTGCCATACATGTAGCTACAGACTGAGTGACTGACGGAGCACGTGCCACTGTGCTGATGCATTACCCAAGCGGAAGAAAAAGTAGTTCCCTCCAACCACATGTTGGAATAGTTTAGTTATTTTCCACTATTTTCCTGTTAATGATGAACATTATGTGAAATAACCGAAGTATCAAAGTATCGATATTTTGATTTTAGTATCGATTCTAGAACACAAAGTTCTGGTATCGGTAGTATCGATGTTTCAGTATCGATCTGCACATCACTACACAGTGCATTCATACTGCAGATGATTCCTACACGTCTGCACTAAAACAAAACTCTGACTTCAGACCAGCTTGACTCAACAACTGGTTGAGGCTCTCATGTGACAGCTGGTTCCTGTCTTGTATTTTTGCCCAGCTCTTTACCAAACAGTTTTCATAAACCAATTTTCTGAAAGCTTCCAACCTTTCAGATTATGTTTCTTTGTTGAATTTCTTCTTGGGGCTCAAAGCGAAGACTGGCCGCGGATACAAGCTCCTGGTTTCAACATGTCCCCTTAAAACACCTGTTGGTAAAACCCAAAGCTCCTCTTTGTGGTCCCGGTGATTGTGAATGGCGGTTTGCATGAACTGAACCTGTAACCTTTAAAGCACAGAGGAATCTCTCGTCGTAACAACAAGGCCAAGTGGAGTCCAGCTAACAATCAAAACCTTCAGCGAGAAAAGGTCAGAGCTGAAGGGGAGCGGCCAGAATGATTGTCATGGGTTTGCGAGGAGAAACCCTTCACTCCTTTATAGGTCAATGAGGTGTTTCTTTTAAAGGTTAGAAATGTAGCTCTTCTTCTCTCCTCCTTTCCCTCAGCGGAGCAACTTCACTCCTCTGTCCTCGGAGAAAAGTTTCAGCTTCAGAAAGCAGCGGCCCAGTTTGAACTGGAGACTTTCAGAGACGTTGGAGTGGCGCTACGAGCCAGGCTCTCTCTTCCTCCAACACAAAGGAGGGAAAAAAATATAATAAGAGCATTAACGATGGAAGAAGAGTGAAATTTAATCACAGATAAGGATTTTATCAGCCTTTTGTGGGCTTTTCATTCAACACTTTAGCTTGTCTAGAAGATATTGCACACTAGATTAAACCTGGGTGAAAATAAAGAGATTTTCACTAAGGAAACATTAACCACAAACTCATTTTTATATGCTAAAATAGGTCCAGAACAAAATAATAACCCAATCTGCACTGAATAATGAAATCATCAGTGTAATTTAATTTTAAAAAAATGTTGAGTTATCCCTTTATTATTTCTGGTCTTGCACTTTTGTTTTTTATAGAGCTAAAATTTCCTCCCTGCCATGCAGAGAAGGTCCTGCGAGTCAGTTCTCTAATTAAGACAGATTAACACGTAACACCTAACAGACTTGCTCAATTACCACAACGGCTATTAAATTATATTGGAGCAAGAGCCGGTGGACATGATGGTGTTCGTTATGGAAACTGCTAGCCACATATTTCCAGCACTTARCAGCTTTATGAACTCAGAAAAGGCTGCCAAGGAGAAAAAAACTCGTGTTTTTTTGCACAAGAACTTCTGAATTCAGCTGCGAAAGATATTCATATACCATGTTTAAAAAAAACTTTGAGTGTTTATCTGTAAAAGTTGTTGCCTTTCAATTAAATCTGAGGATTGACTCAAAGCAATTAGAACGGTTAGCAGAAAGACAAATTGAGTCTACCTCATTAAACGATTTGTCTCCTCATYTGAAAGCAAACGCTCAGCATAAATTAAACTGTTCAAACCTTTTCTCATAAGATGGAAATGTTCAGTGTTTCAGACGGCAGCAGAGACGCAATTTCACTTCTGCTTTAAAGCATTATGTGGAACTGGCTGTGACATATTCAATAAAAATGTTATGCCTTTAAAATGAAATATATGTGGCAGAAAGTTTCCCTGGAACACTGACTCACATGTAGTTTTGAGGTTTGGAACATGTTTTTCTCTGAAGCCTCAGATATGTTGTCCTCAATAATTAAAGTGTGTCTGTTTAAATCATCACAGCTTCTTACAGGAAGCAGTTTAAACAAAGTAAAACATGTTTTATGTTAGAGCGCCCTCTGCTGGAAGATGCTGTGAATTATTTCTAATTAAATGCAGAAAATCAGTGATAATAAAATGTAGTAGAGTTACATAATCTACATTATTTATTCTTTAATTGAGCTTTTTTAATGTACATTACTGTGCAAAAGTTTTAAAGCACCTCTATTATTTTTGCTTTGATTCTACTGCTGACTTTCTTGTAATAATTTAAAGGATTATCAGTAAGTGTCAGTTTTCTGAAAGGAAACTTGTTTTTTTATATAAATATTTACTTTGGATTTGCTTTTTTGCTATTTTTGTTAAGTTTTATAGCTTATCATGATATTGGGCAGTGTC
>NW_013952651.1:190741-192146 GCF_001266775.1 Austrofundulus limnaeus | reverse complement strand
GTTTTACTCATTTTTTTAAGCATCTGGCAGTTTATGTTCTTAAAGGTTTTATTTGAAGCAGCCCTGCACAAACAGAAGATGGGAAACAAAGCATTAAGGAAATAAAGCAAAGTCTCTCTAAAGAAACTGATGGATCTGCTCAGGTTACAACTCAGAACTCACTCCTCCTCCTCACCTGTCTGACCTCCTGAACACCTCCACACCCTCCTGCTCTCTGCCTCCTCCCTCCAACAGTACCTCCTGCCCGCCTCAGCACCACCTCTCTGTCCCTGTTTAAGACTGGCCTGAAGACACATCTTTTCACATTAKCCTWCAACTGTTAACTCCGRTTTYMAAYATATGTCTGTTTTTGTTGTCCACACTTTGATGTTTCTCCCCCACAACTTTATTGTTCAATTTGTCTGCATTATTGTATTTTATTATATGACTGTTCTGTGCTCTGCATTTCTGTTTCTCCCACACTACCCTTATATAAATACAGTTTCTTTTATTTTCATTTTGTTTCTGTGCTAAAAATCCTCAACAGATCTTTTCCTTTCATTTTAAATGAGTTTTATTTGTGTTGGACAGGGGAGCGGAGGTGTTCAGGTGCAGCTGGAGAAGGAGGTTCTGCACTATGACTACCACGCCTCCTTCTTTGACATCTTTATGACGAGCAGTTACTGGAGCTTTTTTTGGAGATGTCCTGTTAGTACTTGCAGCTGTGTTGGAACACTCCGTGTCAAACAGCGGTGCAGTTTTTGTGAACACGAGTGGTCCATTGGTGAAAAACAACATCCCAGCAGGCAACCTTCAGCTCTGTGCTGCAGTACTTTTCAGTGGTCGTGGGTTAAGGCGTTGGATTTGACTGAGAAGAGTGCACTGCATCGCCACATTAAGCCTGTGTTAAAGGAGTTGTTCTATAGGGCAGTGTTAGGGCAGCCATCTTGGGGCATGAGTGTTTGATTCCCTGACATTATTGCTTGTGTGTTTTTCACCATGTGTGGGCTCACACGCAGAGACAAAATGARTAAAAATCACAGCTTAACTTTACACRAATGCACACGTTTAAAACTGTGGAGTGGCTCTGCAATCAGTCCAAATCTGAAGCAGTCACGTTTAAAATGTCTTCAAAGTTGGACCCGTTTGTTTGTTTGTGTTCAGTGTGAATACCTACAAAACAAAATGCATGGGTCGTGTCAAATTACACTATGTGTGGAGCCCACGGATATTTTAAAAGCAAATTAACTGAACATCAAAGTGCAACTTAAATAATATTTTTTTATTCAGCACCAAGATGCACCGGACTGCAACTCAATGCATGTGACACTAATTTAACACAAAGATCAATTCATTGTTATTCCGTATGTTGCGGGTGTTTCGGAGAAACTCAGACGTTTATTTTCTAAACATGATGTCCCAGTAG
>NW_013952651.1:187341-190086 GCF_001266775.1 Austrofundulus limnaeus | reverse complement strand
CTCTCAGACTGAAGAAGTCTCTTGGAGGAGAGACGAAACGTTTCATTAGAGAAGAACCCGTCCAGAAGACTTATACTATTTTTTTCTTTTTAATTCATTGTTTTGTTTGTTTTTGTGCAGAAAAAAAACAAGTCATGAGCAGAATAACAGTCTGAATTATATAAAAGAGTAAATTTGTATCAAAGTGAAACAAAAGTAACTCAAACCCAAATCTAATATAGTTTTGTCACTCTCGTTAATAAAGCTGCCATTTTTTATTTAGATTTGTTCAACGCCCTCATCTGACACACAGACCTGCAGTTTTCTGACAGTTATTCAGGCCGTGCGTCTGTCAGCGCTCACATCTCAGTCCTGCAGGGTGATGATGGAGCCTCCAGCTCTCACTCTGTAAAACAAATCACCATAAAACATTCCCGCAGAGGCCAAGAAACGTTTGTGGGTCTGTGTCCCACCGTTTCCTCGTCTGTTTAAATGTCTTCAGCAGAGAAAATGTGGCTTTCATTAACTTAAACACRCGTTTAACCAAATCAAAGTTTACATGTGTCAGTGAATAAACCGGGTCAATATTTGTTCAGAATTATACTTAAAGCAAAAAAAAAAGTCTTGATGTAGAATTGTAGTTAATGCCACATTTATTCTCCAATTTCATATTTTTATAAAGCATGGGTGTGAAATAGCAGGAACATACTCAATATTAAACTTATTTAATGTATTTAACCACCAGAGGGCGCTGTGTGATAACTTACAGGTAAATTATACTGAGTGGCCAAAGCTGCAGGTTTTCACCAGTTTATGCAAAATCTGTGGATATTTTTACAACCAGCAGGCAGCTTCAGTGGTCTGTTTAACTCTCAGGGTAATAAGCAGTAAACATTCATCCATTATCTTTTACCTTAAAYAACCAAAATGAGTGGTTTTTAATGGCATTGTGTTTACTGATAATAAATGCATTCTATTATATTCTATTATATTCACTGCAAAAACTGTCCACTTTACCAAGTTTTGAAACCTTATATCAGCCAAAAAGTCTTTTTGATCTTGTTTTGAGACTGATTTACTAAACTAGAACTGATTGTGTAAGAATAATCATCTTGTTTTCAGAATGTGTAAGATTATTTGTCTTGTTAGTCCGAAAATTTGACTCAAATTAAGTGAAAARTTTCTGCCAGTGGAGTAAGAAAATTTCACTTGGTAAGATTCTTGAAAAAAGAAAAAACTGAGTCAAATTTTCAGACTAACAAGACAAATAATCTTACACATTCTGAAAACAAGATGATTATTCTTACACAATCAGTTCTTGTTTAGTAAAACAGTCTGAAAACAAGATCAAAAAGACTTTTTGGCTGATATAAGATTTTGAAACTTGGTAAGATGGACAGTTTTTGCAGTGCTTGTGTTCACACCTCTGTGTTTCAGAAAGAAGGATGTGTATTTCGTCAACAAACACAACTTTCTGTAGTTTTTATCATGAACTGAAGAATGGAGTGCAGAACACCAGATACAATCAAATCAAACAAACACTTCAGGGTTTAGAATAAAAACTAATATTTAAATAAAAGGTATGTCAGGTAAATGAAAGAAATAGCAAAAAAAAACAACAACTTGTGAATTCATCAGAAAATACGATCTGGAGGGAAACACTAAATTAAACTTTATGTGCATTCATAAAATAAATAAATTAGAAAGAAATAAAACACGTAACAGAATCTTTGAGACAGAAATATAACCRTAAATGAAAAGAGAAAAAGACCATCCCTCCTTCAGAAAGCCTGTTGATGTACTGGTGACAGAAAAAGAAGTGCGTACTGGTCTGGGCCCGACACCAGCAGCTCTGTGGTTGAAGCAGACCTCCAGCTCTCAGAGAGGCTGCCAAAATCAGAACCTCCTTTCAACAAATGGACCGTGACACGGGGATCAATCTGTGTGTGAATGGTGGCGCCAGGGAGCGAGTGGCCCATGCCAGGACTGGGTCTGTCCCCGCTGCGTGCCCGTGGCTCGGGCCGGCCCGTCAGCTGGACTCACAGCAGATCTGAGCCAAACATCACAACAGATGTCAGAAACTCTATCTGGGTTTGTTATGTGACTGCTGTCAAATCCTGCACGCCTAAAACTTACGAGCAGTCTGTCGTTCTGATTAAATCTGTTTTAATAAATCATAACCTGTACTGACACTGCATATCAGATTGTTATGACAGGTATGTGCAAAAAAAAAAAAAGGCAAATGAAAGGATTTAAAGTGTTTCATGAATGAAAGCAGCTCCGATTTGCCAAAAAAAATCTTCTATTTTGTAAATCAAGCTTTACTTGAAAAAAAATTTGAGTAAAACTGACTCAGAGATGCAGCATCTGACAATCACAGATTGGTTTTTAGTTTTTAAGATTTGCTTGAATATTTGTTGAGATGTAAGAAATGAGTCAGAAAAAAACTACAGTTATAGATTTACTTTCACCAAACAGACCCACACACAGGTTACCTGCAAAAATATCACAACACACCAGAGGTGGGACCAAGTCATTGTTTGGCAAGTCGCAAGTAAGTCTTTATCCTCAAGTCCCGAGTTAAGTCTCTAGTGGAGATGAGGAACTGTCAAGTAAGTCCCAAGTCCGAAACTTGGAATTTCAAGTCATTTTGAGTCTTTTTTTAAAGGGGCACTATCATGTAAAATCAACTTTTTTGAGTTTTATATCATGTTATAATGTTATACTCTCATAAGCCCAAAGCCTTGCTCTGACTCATTCATCATG
>NW_013952651.1:177969-186671 GCF_001266775.1 Austrofundulus limnaeus | reverse complement strand
CATAGATACTTTATTATGGTATAGTGTTTAAATATATGCCTGAAAAACACATAATATTGGCTCTTTAAAAACAATGTTGCAGTTATATGTTAAGTATAAAGACTACATGTGCTTTAAAAAATCTGTATTTATCTCAAATCATGATGAAACATTTGCAGCTAAACTCTCAAAGTATTTAAAACATAATTTTAAAATTGCCCCTCTGTATTTTGCACAGTTCAAATAAACTTAGCAGCAAAAACAAACTTTCTTTAAACTATTTATTTCCATTTTTAAAATCTAGTTAATTTGATTTGCTGTGCTGCAGCTCACGCACACACACGTGTCTGCCTTTGTTAATGCAGAATGAGTTAAATTAATTAACAGGGCCCAATTTATAAATAATCTGTTTTAAACTTTAAGTTTTTGGTAAAATATCAAGTATTAAGTATAAAGTCATTAATCACTTGAGTCCAAGTCATGTGACTCGGGTCCCCACCTCTGCAACACACACAACAGTACAGTATGAGTGCAGCCTKCCACACACAACATTAAACAAGTAGGACTGTTTGTAAAATGAAAAACTTGACTAGTTCTTCTCTTTCAGCTGCTGGTCCAGAGAAAAGACCTGTCTCACCAGCAGGGCAGATTAGCTGACAGAGATTACAGGCTCTATAATCTGGCCTCGGGGCTAAATGGATAATGATCGCTCTCTAACAAGGTGATTATTGAACAGTTGGGTGTTTTACAGTTCACCTGATTTCCAGCTGCCACTGGGGGAACACCTGTCAGGATGCAGTTACATCCTTTAACAAGGCAGGTGTTTTCTTCCCCGCTCATTCTTTAGAGCTCAGGTTGTTTACAGGTGATTTCTTTGCAAAGGATGAGTTTTTTTCTCCACACTTTTACAGCATCAATAACAGGAAACCAAAATGATTTTTAAAAAGCAGCTTTGATGCTGCATGTGTTTCCATTTGAAGGCCAAGAATAATTTTAATTTGATGAAAGCTGTTTTTATACTGCTAGAATTTTGAGATCCCATTTTCTAAATTCATAGTTGTTTTTTTACCAAGACCCATAAGGAAAATCGTCACATTTATAGCTGCATTTAAATTACACTGTATCCCCTAAGGATAGAGCAAGACAAGAGCCAACACGAGGCTCAACATGATGCACCCAGCAGGACCAAATCCATCCTAAGACWGCCTCCATCCCACCTGGAAGCTTCAATTATCCACTCAGAACCAGAACCAGATTCTTTCTGATCTGGTGGGTTTCATATCAGGAAACAGCCCAGAACTGATTGGTTTGACTCTCCTGGAGGGTTCAGAAGAACAGTGACTGTAAAAAGGAAAAAAATTGTGTAGGTCTTCTGGACGGGTTCTTCTCTAATGAAACGTTTCGTCTCTCCTCCAAGAGACTTCTTCAGTCTGAGAGTTTCAGGCTAAATTCAGGCTTTTAAGCCCTGCCTCCATGTGACTGATACTCACTCACATGGCTATCGTTGACACCTAATTAACACTTATTGTTAACAGGGGGTGGAGTGATACTGCCAATGGCAGCACTGTAGGAGGGGGATAACTGAAAACGGGCCTCCACCTCTGTCTAATGATGGACGGTCTTTCTTCACAAAAATGGCTTCTTTTACTCCCTCTCAAACCAACGTTCCTCTCTATCAAGAATGAGAACATCCTCATCTCTGAAAGAGTGACCGCTGGCCTGTAAAAGAGTGAAAACTGCAGAGTTCTGGCCATTAGATGTAGCTCGTCTGTGTTGGGACATTCTTTTGAACAGTGGTTGCTTTGTTTCCTTGATGTATAACTGGTCGCAGTCCTCCTGGCACTTAACAGCATATACAACATTGCTCTGTTTAATTAGTGACTGTAAAGAATCCAACTGTGACCGGTCACGTCTCAAAGTCAWYAAACAAATAGAGATATTTCTCTCCTGATCTCTGAAATACTTACACTTTAGTTTCAGTTAACTGATAGCSTGTTTTCAAACATGTTCGGGTCAGTAGAAATGTGTGCAGTTCTACAAAACATTCATGGCCATGGTCCAAAACTTTTCCTGTTCTACCCTACGGGCCTGAAGATGGTGTCATTACATTGCTGTTTGCCAACGTTGATGTAAAACTTATTTTTCCCAAAATTTTTCTAAGTACGTCACAAAAGGTGTCTTTAACGTTTTTAAAATGACTTGCCAAATTATTTTTGGATAAATATTTATGATTTTAGAGCTATATAAACATTTGTAAGTTACTTGAACCATCGCGGACCGTTTCAGTATCAGGAAGTTCCTCCACATCTGTTACTGTGACAGTTTTGGTTCCATCCCCCTCCCTTTGGTATCGTTGAAAAGATGAAGCTCTCACGAATTCAGGGATATATCTTGACACTGTGTTACTCTTTGTTGATGTGAAGTTCATGTGTGACCAATAGTATTAATAACAGCCCTCATGCATAAAACATGGAGGCGGAGTTACGTTTCTGTAGGCGCATGGGTGAAGAGTATGATAGTAGATTTTGGTGATGCACAGTGTAAATGTAAAAAGAAAAGGTTATGTCATATGCAGAATGAGTCCTACAATAGAAATCAACACTTTTATTAAACCAGATTCTCTTTTATACAGCAAAAAAAAAACATTTGGCACAGTTTTGGGTACATTTGGCTCAATTGTGCCAAAAAGCCATTTCTGCCTGGCACACTGCTCACTAAAACCTTTGTGAAATGAATATACTTCAACTTATTCTGTCCTGCTTTGCTACTGTTTTTCTCAAGCTGTAGATGTATAAAATCTAAGGGCATTCCTGGGTTTTCACAAGAGTTTTCATTGTGTTTTGGAATGTTGATTTTAAAAAWTTTTTAGGCAAGGCTAAAAAAAATTACAAATTTTCTTTATTTAATCACAAATAACTCAGGCACAGTAAGAGTTACAATAGTGGTTTCACTTAAGAAATTATCTTTAAGATCTTACCTTTACAGAGGTACCAAGACTTAGCATTTAGACCTTATAACTGTGGAGCTATTCTTGATTTATTTTGTTGTGTATTTTCAGGCAGAAATTACCTCTAAAACCCCTTAGGGCTTCCTCATGGAAAAGAATGAAATCAAAYACAAAGGTAACCCTGAACAACATCAAAAGTGCAGTTTAAAAGACTTTATACCATTAGGGGTTTTTTTAGATATAAATTATATTTCAAATTTTAAACACATTCAGTCTGGACTTGCATTATATTTAATTTATTTTATATAAGTTTCTTCATTTTATGTTTTATTATATTTTATCAACTTCCTTAGAAAACCAAATAATGAGTTTTTCAGTATTTTCTCATCAGCTGCACACAATCAACCATAATCTTCTCATAACAGGTCAACTTTTTTGACCTGAGCAGAGTTAACGTCTGTGCAGCTGCCCACAGATCATCAGGCTGTAACTTCCAACCTTCCAGTCTCAATGATTACAAAAGTCCCGATTCTGTGATTAGATGTTCTAACCTCTGCTTTTGGCCCAGAACGTTGGCATCAGAACAAAACGAGGCGCTCGTTTCCATCGTGCTCATCTGCTGTTTGTTTTATGGGAAGAAGAAGCGGAACGTGTTGAGCTAAGTGCTCTTTTCCAGTGTCTGGGCTTCTTGATGGTTGGCTGAGTTAACAAATGTGTCTCTGGATGGTAGGAGACACTTAGGATAAACCTTGCCTTTGTGGAGTTCCTGTGCCATCGGGGAGGTGCTTGAGGCAGACAGGAAGTAAGCTGGTTCACATCCCTTTCACAGAATAAGCAGCTCAGGAATGGCAACATGGAAGACGTGTTTGGTTTTGTTTACACATGCAAGTGACAAATGGCAGGAAAAGGATTCATGCAATGGTTAGAGAGAAGAAGAGGATTTAATGAGTCATTCCCACACCAGCAACTGTGCAAGGTATGGTTAGGCTTTGGGACAGCAATGAGAACATGAGGGAAATGAGATATTGATTTGTAAATCTTACAAACATATGCATCAGCACAATTTATATATAAAACTGTTTACCAAATATAACTTGTATTATTAGGCATTTGTGCTTTAATTGGCCATTAATATTACATTCCTTGACAATTTTACTCCTGTTTGCACATCCAGTATCACATTATTTCAGGAATATTTTAGCTGATCTCATCAGTCCACATGAGCAAATCAAACAAATGTTTCCATTTATCATAGTCAGTTCAGAAAGTTCATACTGAGTGCAGGATCTGTGCTGCTCAGACTTGCCTACCTTTGCCAACTTTGTTGCAAACTGCTGTAAAATAACCATGACTTGTACCTCTTCAAAGTGAGTCTGGCCCAATCAGCATCACAATAATGCTGCTCTGTACAAAATGACATAAAGTTGTAGGGTTTTTTCCCCCTTTTCTATAATTGCAGGTGGTTAGACTTGCATTTTAACAGAAGTGGTTCTGACCATATATTGAGGTTTTTTTTAACATGCCTGAGTTAGTTTAAATATGTGACGGTCAGACAGATGCAAAATCTAAAGTAAAAACTTTTACCATGTCTGCGTAAATGAAGTTTTTATGATGTGTGTATTTGTTTTTTACCATTTCTTATCATTCATTCATTCATAAGAAAATCTATTTACAATAAAAAAACAAAACAATATTATAATAAAATCTCGAATACAATATGATCATCAGTTTTTGAGCTCAAAAAGCATAAAAATCTAATCATCATGTTGAGTCACCACTCATTACAGACATTACATTACAGGATTTTTCAGCCTTTGTGGYGCGCCCTCTGGTGGGGAAACATTCACAGATACACTTGTGTGGGCGTGTCGCGCAAAGCTGCGGAGGACGAGCAGCGGAAGTTTCCGGTCCCTCGGAGCAGAGCAGAAGCTAGTTGTTGGTTAGTTAGATGGATTTATCAGAACATGCAACTAAAGTCCAAGTGTTTTTTTTTACATCGCTGTGGTTAACAAGAAAAAGAAAAGTTTATTCCTTCTCTGACTCAGATGAGTAAACAGCTACTGTTTATGTGCCTCGAGAAGGGAGGGGGGATATTTCAGGTTTATACAAGGAAATATTGAAACCTATTGTGGTTGTACATTTGAAGAAGTCTGTCAAAATTTACTCCCATCTGTATTCCTACCCCCCCCCCCCCCACACACACACACACACACACACTTTATTAATGATTTCTTGGGTTAAATTTCTGTATTATATGAGAATAAATATGGTAAATGAAAGGAAGCGGGAAAAAAAGAAAACATATAAACATGCCGTCCTGATGCATCTCAGTAATCCAGGTAAAAAATCAAAGGAAAAAAAATTGTATAGGTCCTCTGGACGGGTTCTTCTTTAATGAAACGTTTCGTCTCTCTTCCAAGAGACTTCTTCAGTCTGAGAGTTTCAGGCAAAATTCAGGCTTTTATGTCCTGCCTCCAGGTGACTGATACTCACATCACACGTTTTCAGCTGTCCCCCTGCTACAGCGCTGCCATTGGCAGTATCACTCCACCCCCTGTTAACAAAAGGGATTAATTAGGGTGAACGATAGCCATGTGATGTGAGTATGAGTCACCTGTGAACGATGGCCATGTGATGTGAGTATCAGTCACCTGGAGGCAGGACATAAAAGCCTGAATTTTGCCTGAAACTCTCAGACTGAAGAAGTCTCTTGGAAGAGAGACGAAACGTTTCATTAAAGAAGAACCCGTCCAGAGGACCTATACAATTTTTTTTCCTTTGATATAAACATGCCCAGTTTTTTCCTAAAAATTAAATTCAAACACAAATCAATAWTGGGTCCTTCCYGAACAACAATTCATGTCTCACACACAGTGATTATTTATCATATTTTGTAGAAGAATACAGAATAGAATAGAAATAGAWGTAGGCTTTTGTTGTCCCGCAGTGGGGAAATTCAGGTGTCACAGCTGCATCAGTACAAAGGTTCACACACTAGTTACTTTACAAACTAGAGATAGTACACAGAAAACAAAGTTAACACTTACTAGCCATGATACAACAACTAATAATAAAAATATAATATGAAGAATTGTGTAAGAATAGAAAAACGAAAAACGATGTTTTGTTTCAGAATCCAACATTCGGAATCAGAAGTTTCCTGTTTTGAGTGCAAAAATAATCCCAACAGACCAACAACTGTAAAGTGAAGTACCACAATACAGACATTACCATTCTTTTAAATATCCAAACTTTTCTAGCATTTTAACATCCAACTATTTTTTTCCATCGGAGATCAGGTTAAAACATTGATATTTTTGATAATTTCACCTTTCAAACAATAAAACAATGTCACTTAAGTGGTGTCTTGCAGCAGATTGTTCACTGCTGGCAGTCATGCCTTTAATCAAATCATCCCATGTGAATAAACGATCCAAGCACAGGGTCAAAGGGGGATTTTTATTCCAGCATATCAGGCCCACACAAGAGGCATCGCTGCGAAGAAGCTAACTCACACTCGACTCGGTAACATAAAGACTGACCTGCTGTCGTTTGTCAGGGCAGATACTCACTCAACCAGAGGGCAGACTGTGCAATAAATATCTGCACTCTATTTTTGAGCAGCAGCAGCAGCTGTTGTATAGATAGTTTGTGTGTGTGCGTGTGTGTGTCCACCGCGCACTTCAAATTTCTCCCATTTCCCAATATTAGAGCGGAGTGGGAAGTCCATCTGTTAATAATGCGCTCAGCAAATGACCAATAGCCACCACTCGACATCCAAGATGCAGAAAATGTGAACAGCTGTCATTTGGTGAAGAGTTGCTTTCAGCACGAGGATGTATTTGGTGGGGGCGGGGGGGGTGGGGAAGGGGCTTCTTCTTCTTCCTCTCAGCCTGTTCCTGTAATATTAGGCCGTGTGTTGCTGCGGCCGCACACACAGAAAYAACACAGGCAGGGATTCAGACCCGGGGTGACATATGGAACGTGCTCAAACAGGCGTGTATAGATYGGATCAAATTCTCCACATAGCTTCATTACGGCTTCACGCAAACCTGTCTGATACATGTAACGCTCCAAAACTGAGGTCAGTTTTTTCTTAAACTGCGAACGGTTTTAAATTAAAAAAAAATGTAATTGGGTTTTAAGAAGCCAGCAGAATTTCCTCCTATGCTCATTTTTAAATGCCCCAGCTGCACTTTTACTGATGAATTGTCCCACTTAGGCATTTCCAGAGCAGAGCGTGCTCTCACTCCAACTACTCCTGAGTGTTTAGACCTTCAGATGAAAAACTCTTCAGCGTCCTCTCTCCTCCATCACGCTTTCCCCCTGCAGGGAAGTGATTGATGGTTGTTTGGTTTGTGGTCACACATCAGCAGGATCTGTCATCAGCGTGAATGATAAACTAATCTCTTCATCGTCCTCCTCTGTGCTCCGGCTGCACCCAGCTCTGTGTCTGGATGTCTTTGCATGTTTTAGGATCTTATGACAACATGTTGTGTCTTCATGCGTTTACGGCGAGCACGTCTGGCGTCTTCGCCCAAGCTGCAGTCGTTTCYGAGACGATGCGTCTTTAGTTTCCGTCTCACACAAGTGCAGCCGTGACCTGCCGTCAACCTGGCAGCSTTGTTAGCGCTCCTGCCATGCGGTGAGTGAGCCAGCAGGTTAGTAATGTTTTCAGAGGGCCTCAGGAAGGAAACGATACCGGAGCTGAACTTCTGATGGAACACAGGTCTTCGTCAAGTCTCATAAGTTCAGTGTGTGTGTGTGTGTGTGTGTGTGGAGCCATGTGCGGTTGAACTGTTTTCCGCATGTGTGAATGCTTGGATTGTGTTGGTTTTCCTCCTCGTGTTTTTGTGTGTAAATAGAAATCATGGTGCAGGTATTTGTGGTTTGGCGTTACCTGTGTGTGTGTTTATGCACAGCTCTGTGAGAGTGTGTACATGTTATCCCCTAATTGCCCTGGGTGATCCCCCTCAGCTTCCTGAGTCAAACACAGCCCGCTGGATTYCGTGCATAAGTCAGGCGGGTGCGCTTGAGTGGACCTAAATAAAATATATTTTGGGTGGGAGAGGCGATCGGTTGGCGTTAAGAAACGTAGGAGTCACACTGACTGGAAGAGGAGCGCACAGGGAGGGCGGGGCAACATGTACGATGCATTCATTCACTCACTGACATTTTTCAGCACCACGGGGATTTAGCAAAATGTGGTGTGTGTGCGTGTGCGTGCGTGTGTGTGTGTGTGTGTGTGTGTGTGTGTTCGAATGAATGGTTCCATGTCAGTATTTCTTTATTACTGTTTTTACACCAACATGCTCTGCTTAATGTTTTCTAAAAAACTATTTAAAAAGAGAACTGCAGCAAACTACTTAAGTCTACATTAAATAAAAAATATTCAGTCTTCATCTTCATTTTTTAGTTTTTGCAGTGTATCCATAGAAATGGTTTCTGAAAAAAGTATTTTAAAACCTGAATGCATCAAACAAAGTATTTGAGGCAAATACTGCAACGTATTTGTAGAATATAAACTTAATAATTGAGAAACTTTCACTGAAGAAAATTACATTAAAATTTTAAACATTTGCAACATTTTTATTAGACTAGGACCAAAACTGACATAAAAAGAAATAAAAGCAGAAATATAGAAAAGGACCAATAAATTAATAAATACACTTAAAAATGCACCAATTCAATTAAAAAGGAGAACTTTACCTCATGTTTTATATTTTAACTGTCCTTCATATTTATTTTTCCAGCTTAGTTCCAATATATTATATAT
>NW_013952651.1:174646-177167 GCF_001266775.1 Austrofundulus limnaeus | reverse complement strand
ATATATAATATATTGGAACTAAGCTGGAAAAATAAATATGAAGGACAGTTAAAATATAAAACATGAGGTAAAGTTCTCCTTTTTAATTGAATTGGTGCATTTTTAAGTGTATTTATTAATTTATTGGTCCTTTTCTATATTTCTGCTTTTATTTTTAATTATGACAATTTCAGTCCTCCATATGTAGAATGTCACTTCTTCAAATTGTTCTGCATTTTTCCCCTTAAAGCATCTTTATTTTTAATCATTAAATAAAGTGCTGGATGGATGGATGGATGGATGGATGGATGGATGGATGGATAGTTTCACTTGTTATTTGGGACGTTATTTACATTTTCACTTATTACTTTTCTTTAGAGAACAAAAAATGTTAAAAACTGTCTGTTTTCAGAGTAAAAACCAAAATGTCGACATGGACTAAAGATCCAAAGGATTTCACCCCCACCGAGGCTTCTGTCTTAGCTCGTGACACGAGTCAAAAAGCAAAGATTGACAGACAAAAGCAMAACACGCCACATGAAAAACAGCCTGCGCCTCAACAGTAGCCTGCTTTCTTCCTCTGTGTTTACATGCTGGCTTCCTGTATCCACTCAATCAGTGGGATCTGGGTGTCTGCCTGGCTCAGCACTGGAATGAAGGAATAGACTAAACTCCTTCAGGACTGACCCTTTGTGTTATTCATAATCAGAGTTGTGCAATAACAAACTACCAGACTGAATTATACAAAAGGCCAGACTCATTATGTGASAGGCAGTGAGGAGCTACATCACAGCAGAAAAATGTGCATTCTTATTCTTTATTCCATTTCTGTAAAAACACTTACCATATTTATTCATGTATAATACGATCTCATGTATAATACGACCCCACTTTTTTTGAGCTTTAAAAGCATAAAAATTTTAATCCTCAAACTACCTCCAATTTCATACAGACTTCAAGATTTTTCAGCCTTTGCAGTCTTTATACATATCAGTAAAATGATCATTGGACTGTTCATTTTATTTTAACAACATATGTACTAAAAGGTATTTTGACAACAAATATATATCAGCTGAATTCTGGCATTTTACATATAGTCCACCAGGAGGTGCCAACACAAAAGTCAGACTTCACATGAGATTTGGACCATCTTGTGGGGGAAAAGCAGATTACTTCCTAATCGTGAGCGCCCCCTCTGGTGGGGAAACTTTTTTTCAGGGATACAAACTTTTTCAGAACACGGGTAGACGGCAGCCATTACAGACGGACATGTGTTTGTTGTTGTTAGAGGAGCGGCTCGGTCACACGCTAATGTCATATTAGTTCGTTATCATTACTAAAGGTGCAGGACTACTTTTTCCCTTTTTTTTCCACATCATGTCACCTGCCTGGATCTGTTATTATTTCTGAAGAGTGTCAGAGGTGAGCTCGTTTCAACTGCTTTTTACGACGCGGTCTCATTTCTGGACTCAGGCATTTTGTGAATGAAGCCGATATTTCAGTTAAAATACATAAGTAAAAATATTTATCCAAGTCTAGTACTACCACCAACTTTTATGGATGATTTTATGGATTTAATTTTACGTATTATACTTGAATAAATACAGTATGTTTGATTTGAAAAGCTTCTTCAGGTTTTCCTTTTAAACAGTTTTTATACGTCACATGCTGTGCAGGGGATGTACTTCAGCACCACAGAATGCCAAATGTTTTCAGATAATCTCTGCAATCTGAGCGGCTGCTGCCTATCTTAATTTAGTTTTCACCGGTGTCAAATTGTTTCCTTCTCCAACGATTTATCAAGCAGGTTGAACAATAACGTCTTTGGGAGGGCAGAGATTTGTCTTGCAGATTCCACAGATGATTATTTAAGGAGGAGGTCAGGACTTGTGTCTGCTCGTCTGCCTTTGTTGAACCATGTGGCATTTTGTTGACGGCTTTTGTCTCTTTTCTCCTAAAACTGTGTGCGTCTCGATAAGAATCTCCCATCAATCCTCACTTTGTTTGTTTGAGATGAAGACTTCCTGAGCCTGCCGAGTTTCCTGGAGATGTAAAACTCGGTGCGCAAATGTGCAAGTTATTTATCACTTGAATTACTGAGGATTTTAGACTGAAAATTTGCAAATATTTCAGTGATTAGTTTTTAAGTTCTCAAAAATAATCGAACTAAAAGAAACTGAACACAAAGTAAAACTCGTTTAAATGGATTTTTCGGCCAGCATGATTAAGTATTTGTTGCTGTTAACCCTTGATAATAATTATGACTTAATATTATTATGATGTAAAACGGGAGTCATATTGTTTTTGTACGGTTTATTTTATTTATTTATTTATTATTTTAGTGATTTTTGATCAACCATATCACAGAAAACACTGCACAGATCAACATGAAATTTGGCAGGAATGTAGATGTGTCCGACCTACACTGCGCCAGCCAAAGGTTTTACAATAGAGCCCATATTTGAGGAGGGGGCTCCATCTAAAAAGGGGGTGTCTGGACAAACAAAATTGCTTATATAACTCAAATTATTCAACTCAGGAG
>NW_013952651.1:172142-174636 GCF_001266775.1 Austrofundulus limnaeus | reverse complement strand
TCCTCCAGCTGGTCATAAATAAATGCGGTCGGCCCCTCCACCTCTTAGCTTATGAAATATACGGTGGAGGGAAAAAAAGTTACAGATTTTTTTACTCTGATATATAATCACAAACTACAGGATACGTATATCATATGCTGACCGGACAGAACATCAGTAATATCTACACAGTTCAGCCTAGTAGTAGAAAAAGTAATTTTACTGTTGTCCATTATATTTACCTCTCACAATGTCATTCTAACATAAAAACAATATTAATAAAAAAACATAATAATTTGTTGGAACAGCAAATCTGTCTTTTCGTTGGTTTACCCGACATAACTTTGTCAAAATCAGGCTAGCATGACTGACCTAGTTTCTGCAAAATAAAAAATATTTTAATGACCTGTAAAACGTGACACCCTTTGATCTTGTGATCTTGTTGTCGTATTGTTGACAATTTATGGCAAAATATTGCATCCATTTTTGATATTCCTTGCATGACTGTCTGCTGCATCCCCTTTTTTACCACCATTCATGGATGTTCCTGAGTCAAAACTCAATGCATATCAATGGCACCTGTGCGGCGCATGATAAGTCATGTGATGTCCAATCCAGTAATAAAGATCAATGATCATAACCCTGCTAGATTTTTGGTTCATCGTAGAACAGAAACAGCTGCACTGACCAATGTGAAATTTGGTAGGAATGTAGATGTGTCCAACCTACACTGCGCCAGCCAAAGGTTTTACAATAGAGCCCATATTTGAGGAGGGGGCTCCATCTAAAAAGGGGGTGTCTGGACAAACAAAATTGCTTATATAACTCAAATTATTCAACTCAGGAGCTTCAGATTATGTTGGTTTTTAGCTCTGATGAAGGCCCATTGGGCCCACCTTGAGCCCAATGGATGAGGTAAAGAAATGCAAACTGTTTACATTTTTTAAATTTATTTCAAAATGTCTGTTATTTTGTAAAACCTAGTGGAGACTGGCTCTGGAAATATGAATGAACTTTCAAATAAAGATTTTAAATGATTTCTATTGGAACATTTTGGTTACTTTGTTGTTGTTGTTGTTGTTGTTGTTGTTGTTGTTGTGGCCCACAGTCCAACGTGCTTCTGACCTGTTAACACTCATTTAGAGAAGTCCCGGAGCCGCAGCCTCCCAGGTTGAGTCTGACATCCGTTTTCCTTTCAGCTCAGGTATGTGGCACTCTGCTCTTGTTAAACAGGGTTTTTAAGTGTGTCTGTGTATGATTCATTGTGCGTTCCACRGGGGTGAGGGAGGGGGGTTGGTATCCGAAGGGGATTTCTGGTATTCAGCTGCCCTCTGGTCCTGCTGCAGAGCCTCTTTGTGTGCTGTAGTTTGAGGGGGAGGTTGGTTGTGTCGATGAAGACTAAAACCTTTACTGCCGCTGAGCTCAGGGAAGAATCTGATCAGCTTTTATAAAATATCATTTTCCGTTAACTACTTTTGTTCTTTTCGACTCCAAAGGTGTCTTCTTGAGTTTCTTGCTTAAAGAAACATCTGGGTTTGTTTTCTAACGATAAGGTCAGTCCTGAGCCTCAGACTAATGACTGGTAGGAGGAAATGGGTTTTGGCATGACGGTCTGCCAGGATCAGTCCGGTAGCACCTGCAAAACAATTTATTCAGTTGAAGAGTCGGCTGTAGCAACGGCTCCAAACACTCTCAGACTGGACCGTGGAGCAGGCGTGCATGAAGTCAAGCACTTCAACTTTGTTGGTCCAAACATTTCATTCAAAGTGGGCCTAACAGCAAACATTTGTGCCTTTTTAATAATTTATAGGAGAGACCGGGGACAGTTGCAACACTTTTTTATATTTGACTTTGTTACTCAGAGAAGGTTTGAATTAGACAAAACAAAATTTAATACAATAAACTTACATCTGTCTGTTAAAAGTCAAAACCATTTGTAGATGATTTAAACGTGTACATTCTTGAAAATTTTCATTTGAAAATAAAAAGTCAGATGTTACAACTGACCCCGGGGCCGGGGATAGTTGTAACATTGTTTGGGGGTGGTTACAACATATTATTAATACAATATATTTCACTGTAAATAACAGTTTTATATTTATATTATTGTTAAATGAATAAAACCTGTAAGTTCTAATGATATTACAGTTATTTATTTATTGTTTTTATATTTATATTATTGTTAAATGAATAAAACCTGTAAGTTCTAATGATATTACAGAGTTATTTATTTATTGTTTTTATATTTATATTATTGTTAAATGAATAAAACCTGTAAGTTCTAATGATATTACAGAGTTATTTATTTATTGTTTTTATATTTATATTATTGTTAAATGAATAAAACCTGTAAGTTCTAATGATATTACAGAGTTATTTATTTATTGTTTTTATATTTATATTATTGTTAAATGAATAAAACCTGTAAGTTCTAATGATATTACAGAGTTATTTATTTATTGTTTTTATATTTATATTATTGTTAAATGAATAAAACCTGTAAGTTCTAATGATA
>NW_013952651.1:168134-171999 GCF_001266775.1 Austrofundulus limnaeus | reverse complement strand
TTTTTTTTTTTTTCAAATAAATCCTGGAGCAGTTTTTGAATCTGCTCACTTTTTCTCTGCAAGGTGGGACTAGTTGTAAACTAGTTGTTTATTGTGCCATTTYAATGCATTAATTGTGTGTGTTCAAATGATATTCACGTCATTACAAACGGTTTTTACAGGCTAAAAATGTGGGGCTGAGCTGTTTAGCACGATACAGGAGAATAAAGCACAAATAAATCAGAGATGGTTTTATAGGTGCAGATGAATTTGTGTTAAATCATATCTGATCTATATTTTTACACAATATCCAACTTGTGCAGGAGTCATTTTATCTAAATCTTTTTATGTTTCATGACGCTTGGTGAGCATTTAAAGCAACTTGTCTGTATTTRTGACGCAGTGAGCTGCAGCTTCCTGCAGAGCTGCTGTGTGCACGGCTTTTGGCTCCGCTCTCATCCTGTTTATCTTCCAGCTCAACCTGTTGCAGGCAGCTCACTAATTGCCATGGGACAGTGCCAGGCACTCCAGTGACAGATGTTGCAGCTGTATGGCTGTTAATGAAGATCGGCAGTAAAACATCCACCGAGCTATCCTCTGGAGGACCAGGATTCATTATGCCTGTGTTTGYGCCAGAGGCCACTGGATCCACATTATCAGGCGGCGCAGATCCCGGTAAATGTGAAGGCTTAACCACACAGTGAGCCGAGACCCCCGCAATTAGATGATTAGTGTTATTGAAACTTCTGGAATCAGCAGAGGCAATATTGTCTTTTAATTAGCGCTTAATGTTATTATTATTATTTTTGTTTGTCTTTTAGTTGAGACTCTTTGTCAGTTTATCATTTAATGACATTCATCCAACACTAGAAGAAATAGAAATGGGTTCATTTTTCAAACTGTTTTAGAAAACGATTCAAAATATATTAGAAATTATTTATGGTGTTTTTTTTTTCCACTTTGCATACTCGTGAAATAAATGTGCTTTTTCTGCATGCCTAACTATCCTCCTACCATCATATATAAACTTATTTTTGCTATTTATTTTAAAATTATGCGTCAGTCGCTTTATGTTAGTGTGTGCTAATATATGGATTTATAGCTTAATGCATACAATAAAGGAATATAAATTAGATAAGGCACCTCATCACAAAAAATTCATGATAACAAAAGTAAAGACAAATAAATTGGAGGTATTTTTATTTTTATGATTTACTACTAAGCCTGTAATTGAAATGCGACTGCAAAGGGAAACAGCAATGTTATATGTTTATATGTTATAAGGAGGCATAATTGGTGCAAATGCACATAAATCTTAGTCAAATGCACATAAATTCATGGCGTGTCATTATCATTCCCATTCCAAGCTCTCATTAGTCCTCATTATTTTCATTTATGGTCAGAGAGGTGACGAGGCAGCCGTACAGACAGCACTCAAACCGGACAGCTTCAATAACTGTCAAAGCTGCACGAGTGGAGCATGTATGCTAATCACCCCAGAGAATTCAGCCAATTGATTCTAATCAGTTTTCCTTGAATGGTGAGGAGGTAGCCAAGGGGCTACTCTCAGGGCTGGTCTGAATGGAGGCAGGTCTTGTGCAGCACACAATGAGACATATGGGACTGTGTTTTTTGCAAATCTGTAGACACAATAGGGTGTAAAGCCTGAGGTGCTCCTATGGAAAAGGGGCTTACGCTGAATGGCTTAGGAGCCTGGGAGCGTTTTGGTCATGCTAGCTTCCTGGCTGCAAGTGAAACACAGATACATTATTTATGAGTTGATCAAATAAATAAAAAGAGAGAAAGTAACAGACTGATGTGGAAAAGTCACAAAAATAACAAGATATGTTGTAACCAGTGGTGGGCAGCACTAATCTAAAAATTAGTTCCGTTAGCCCTAAAACTAACTAACTAACTAAATCAGATATTTAGGTCCCATAATCCTAAAGCACTAATGCACTGAAATTTTTAGCAAAATCTAATTCTAAAGCACTAAAATAACCCAGTCAGCCCATGCACATTCTTCAGCAGACAACATGAGTCACATGTTGCTCTCTTAAGACTTATAACTGACATTCCACAGCTGGATTTGGTTCATATGTTGTCACRTGGTGGATCAGTGTCGCTAGGGCTGCCACGATTAATCGATGACTAATCGATTATTAAAATAATCGATGRCTAATTTAATAATCGATTAATCATTTTCTTTTTTTGTTGTTGTTCTTTACTTTGTTTTTCTCTCCAAACTGCTTTGACACCTTCCACTGCCACGTCTGCCTTTCTGTCCTTGACACACATGCACAGTCGTGGTAACTGGGGTAGGCCGTGGACGTCACAAGACATTATACAGACAGGCTCTGGTATCATGGCTACCTGACAACAGTGCTCAAAGTGTGGGATCATTTTAAGAAAATGAAAGAGAAACCTGTGTAATATCTGCAGAGCAGAACTTACCTTCCACAGCAATTATTTTTAGTTAGCATATAGCTAAACTCTAACCATGGTTATATAATAGCAGCTGCATTCTGACGTGATAAGCTGTATGTTTTATATTCAATTAACGTATGATCCGATTAGTCGACTAATCGAATAAATAATCGGTGATTAATCGATTATTAAAATAATCTTTTGTGGCAGCCCTAAGTGACACACATACAAAATGTGCGACAGCTTTCACCGTCAGCTGTTAATATTAATGTTGATCAGTAACWTTTATAGACCTCAAATAGTGCTTCTAAATTTAGCCTATAAATTTAGCAAGTGCTAATCCACTAATAAATTTTAAAATTAGCAAAAGCCCTAAAGCACTAATCAGGACATTAGTTCTCCTATTAGTGCTTTAGTGCTTTATGGGAACTGTGTCCACCACTGTGTAGGAAAAATGTGCGTTGTTCAAAATGGTATGTCTGAATAAACAGGAATCCAACTGGATTTCTTCTTTAAAACTTTATTCTCAATCGTTATTTTTGAAGAAATTCAACTATAATCTGTTGCCTTTGCAGCTTTTTGGCCATGTTGTCGTGTGTTTATGAGACACAGCCAAAAGTAGTGATCTCACTGAAAAATGAACCTACAGGGTATTTTTTTGGAGAAGTGACAAAGCCTTATTCATCTAAAATGCATTTCCCAGAAACACTGAACCTTTTACGTTCTGTTATTTACTTTGGCAAAGACGCACCCTTCTATTGCTTTGTGTCGTCACGCCGCCCACACGAGTCCCACTCTGATCCAAATCACCTGGCGTTGACACCGTCACATCCAAGGGAAAAGTATGAAACACCGTCGCATATCCACATCACTCATCCAGTCTAATTGCCTTACAGATGTTTTTCCTCCTGCAAAACAAAACCCATAATGAGCTCATTCATGCTCACTCCAAAACAAAGAGGAGCCAAGCTTGATTGCTCCCATTTCGCCCATTGTCAGGGGTCTATTGGTTCTCTGGTTTCCTGGTCACATTTGAAGAAGCAGGATTCATTTTCACTGGAAGCAGAGTGTCTGCAATGCAGGTGCCACACAGATTTAATTTCATGCCTTTTATGCGGCGCACTTGSCATCTGCTTGATCTTATAGATGTAAAAGGAATCCCAAGCTCAGCTTTCAGGTTTGTTTGAGTATTATTTCCCAGTAGGTAGAACTGAGGGAAGCAACAAAAGCATGGGACAAATCAGGAATAGAGAGGGTTTTACTGCAGAGGAAAACTGGCTGTTTCCATTGCAAATGTGCGCAAAACTTTGTCGATATTCTGTTAATTTAAAAAAAACACAGTTTCGCAACTGCGGTGTTTCCATTAAGTAAGAAATGTTATTAAAGTCACGTGAATACGTTTGTTCTCGCGATAAGTCATTACAAACATGGCAGCGATGGATGTAAACACATAGCATGT
>NW_013952651.1:162587-168049 GCF_001266775.1 Austrofundulus limnaeus | reverse complement strand
TTTATACTACTTCTGTGATATTACTACTACTTCTACTTCCTGTTATCTTCTTCGTCGTCGTCTTTTTCACCAGTAGAAAACAGCCGGTTGTTGATCACGTGACTCCCGTGATGAGAAAAAAGCGTTTCCAATGCAGTTTTGCGAAAAACACCAATTTCGATACGGCCGAAAAACCACCTCATCCTAGCGCAATAACATTTGGTCGAAAAACGTAATTTTTTTTCGAAATTGACGTGTTTCCATTGAGCAAATTTATTTTCGAAATTCTAATTTGTGCAGTTTAATGGTTAATGGAAATGCAGCTATTGTCTTCCTGCAGAAGCACAGCTTACTTTGACCAAAACAATTGGTCTGCCTAAACTAAGTGAGTGTAATTTAGATTCACATTGTGAAAAAAATAAATAAATAATCCTTGCACACTGTTCCTTTCACTTGGTAGAAAACAACCTCCAGTTTGTTTAAAAATAAATAAATAAAACACCTAGCATTCCAACAGTTCCCAGTCAGAAGAMAGAACAAGCTTTGGAAGAAGATACTGCAAGACAGTTCTTCTAGAGTGAGGAATCTATGGAGCTAAATTGGGGTCATAAGTTTTGTTCAAAACAAATGAAACTTGAAACTGAAAAAAGGAGATTTGAAACTGAAAAACAATTTTGAAACTGAAAAATATTTTTGAAACTGAAAAATATTTTTGAAACTGAAAAACAATGCATTAAAATCKGGAAAAGTTTCAAACATCTTGTCTTTTCAGTTTCAATTTTTTTTCAGTTTCAAATTATTTTTTCTGTTTCAAACTTTTTATTTTCAGTTTCAGGGTTATGACCCTGATTTAACGTGGGGGGCGGGGCCTCGGATGACAGGCGGTGCAGAATCATGATTGACAGCTCAACACGGGCTGGACAAGGTGTTGCATTCAGGAACCACCAGCTGTGAGTGGAACGTTTTCAGTCCAATATCTAAGCTGTATCCAGGGCTCGCTCCAGGCTTTGCTGCTAACAGACAGACAGCAGAGTTTTCTGGGTCTGCTCAGACGACTTTCAAACTTTATTCAGCTGTTCTCTGCTGCCATTAACATTTCCTGAAACRATTGTGTGTTTTTATTTCTGTTAGACTGATGAGAAGGGAATATATTATTTAATCTTAGACAACCAAAATCCAACAATTAAACAAGCCGTGTGATTTGGTTCAAATTTCTGTTAGCTGTAGCTTCCTGAAGGTTYGTCGAAYTCCGAGGTGGATTTATTTTRTTTATTTTCATATTTTAAAGACAAAGGAGCCCTGCAACGGGGATAGGCTACTCCTCCATCCCGTCTCCACTTCTGTTGTCCAGGAGGAGTGAGAGTGAYATCCAGGAATCRCTGGAGCTCCGCACGGCCAGCTATCAAMCTGTCCCCGCYTACAGGGCTYKATCTGCGGCCAAKTTTGGCCAAATTGCCCCCTGTTGCTTCTTGGGCTTATATCTCAAAAATTACCAAAYGGATTTCTATGAAACTTTCAGGGAATGTTTATTACACTTCCATAAAATGTTCAATRCACYACAGAGAACAGAAGATTCAATTTTAAATCATTTCAGAGTGCGTGCACCRCTCTGATCTGATCCAAGAACCGCTGGAGRGTTTTCAGGAAATGTTAATGGCAGCAGAGAACAGCTGAATAAAGTTTGAAAGTCGTCTGAGCAGACCCAGAAAACTCTGCTGTCTGTCTGTTAGCAGCAAAGCCTGGAGCGAGCCCTGGATACAGCTTAGACCTCCATGCCGCAGATCGAGTGCCTCCCCCGGTCAAAGCGAGTCGGGCAGACCGCCTGGGCTCCACGTCCAGGAGGAGAAGCTAAACCCACTAAACCTGAATGCATATAATCAGGCATACAGATGATAAGTGCCTTCCAACCTACTAGGAGGTAAAGGAAGGACAGTCTGCAGACATTTTAGAACTGATAACCTCTAATAAGAGACATTTATTGGACTGAAAACATTCCACTCACAGCTGGTGGTTCCTGAATGCAACACGTTGTCCAGCCTGTGTTGAGCTGTCGATCATGATTCTGCACCGCCTGTCATCCGAGGCCCCGCCCCCCACGTTAAATCAGGGTCATAACTCTGAAACTGAAAATAAAAAGTYCATCCATCCATTTTCTGTACACGCTTCTTCCTTTTCAGGGTCACGTGGGTCACTGGTGCCCATATCCAGCAGTCACAGTGCGAGAGGGGCGGGGTACACCCTGGACAGGTCRCAAGTCCATCACAGAGACACACAAATAATCACTCTCTCACTCACACCTAGGGACAATTTAGAGTTATCAGTTAACCTAACAGTCATGTTTTTTGGTCTGTGGGAGGAAGCCGGAGTACCCGGAGAAAACCCACACATGCACGGAGAGAACATGCAAACTCTACCCAGAAAGGTCCCCGGACCGGGATTTGAACCGGTGACCTTCTTGCTGAGAGGCATCAGCTCTACCAACTGAGCCACCGTGCCGCCCTGAAAATAAAAAGTTTGAAACTGAACAGAATATTTGAAACTGAAAAACAAGGTGTTTGAAACTTTTCCAGATTGTAATGCATTGTTTTTCAGTTTCAAAATTGTTTTAGTTTCAAGTATATGTATTTTTTCAGTTTCAAAATTATTTTTTTCAGTTTAAAAATTGTTTTTTAGTTTCAAAGTTATTTTTCAGGTTCAATTTTTTTTCCAGTTTCAAAAATATTTTTCCATTTCAAATCTACGTTTTTCAGTTTCAAATGTATTTTTTTTATTTTGAACAAACCTTATGACCCCAATTTAGCTCCATAGAAATTGAAAGAAACCAGTGACGTGTACAGCGTCAAGCTGAGTGCCTGGGGTGCAGAGATGGATGCCAATCTCCCTGCTGTTTTGTCACACTTTTCCTCCCGACAGCAGACAAAGCTGCCACAGATCCAGCTTGTACACAGAGACTGACACCTCTTACGATGGGATTTGCGTAAACACGACACGCACCTGTCTGATTGACGCAGACATTTTTGTCTTGTTGCCTCTGAACTACATGAATGTGGCAGAAGTGTGCACTGTACAGACACCTGTGTGAACTTGGGAAGGAGCCCGAGTCAAATATTTCACAGGGAATCACTGACTTCTTCATGAGTCACAGAGGCAACAATGAGGATCTGCTCTATTTACCCCAGTTCATGTTTGCTGACATCCCACACAGGAACCAGGAAAAAAAAGACGATAGAAACAGGCATGATGAAACCCCGAAACATCCCACACTTTTACTCTGGTTCTTTCCCCACATTGTGAATGGTAAAGGTAGATAWTTTTTCATGGTTTRAAACTGTTTAATATGTTTGCACCGTATAGTATTAATTTAACACTATACAGTAAAACTGAACATTTTTTACTGGAGACTTATTATGGTTCCTTGAATATTTCAGGATGCATCTGTAGGCTATACCAAACATGTTCTGCCTGTTCTGAGCTCCTTTCAGAGTAACATGTTTATACAAATAAGCTGCTGTTGGCMACACCCTCCTAAACTTTTATGTTAGCTCCGCCCTCCCATTACAACATTTATGTTAGTACTTCGGTACATGAAAATAGCTACTAGTACAAGCAGATGCAAAATGGTACAACCATGGTAGACGGGCTGCGCGCATTGCAAGGGCTTGGTAGGGACAGACTGGTGCCCTGGGAGGCTAACGCGCATCCGTTGCCGGTTCCCGAGGCTGAACAGAGGGGTGGTCCATGCTAAAGTGGGTGGAGTCTCCACTTGGGTTACCAGGTGAGGGGCTGGGCTTGTCTTTAGGCGTTGCTATGTTACCCAGATTGTGATGTAACCATCTGCATGTTTTTGAAAGAAACATCTGGATCTGAACACCTGTTTGTGTGCGGTGTGAGTATGGAGACCCAAACTGAAGTATAAAAACATGTGCAAAGTGAATTTTGCACAATAGGTCTCCTTTAACTTTCCAAGTAAGTTCCACTAAAATAATGCAGTTGTAAGGTGAAAATTAGTTTAATAAACACAGCCCATTACTGATGTGTAAGAAGTTATATCACTCACTGATGAGCGGGTTGTGCCCAAAGAGTTAATAACTGATTCATACTGTTCCTGCGTGAGAGTCTGGTCGGCACAGACCGTTTGCAGTTTTGTGCCACATTTCATCACATGTTGCAGAGTCAAAATAAAAAAGCGTGAAGCTGCTACTCCACTGTGCAACAGSCCGGTGCGTAGCAACCGTGTGTTTTTCAGCCTGTGTTCACCCAAAGATGGCACAAAGGCTGGAACATATGTGTGAAAGGTGTGTGCAGATAGATTTTAAATGTTGCAGGCAACAGCGAAAGCAAAAGGTAGCGTGGGAAATCGCTGAGCAAACACATGGCTATTGCATTTTCAGTTTGGGGGAAACTACTTGTCAACTTTGGAATGTCGACGCAAAAACAAATGTCAGCACTAATTGCTTCTGCTGTTGGAAGAAGACAAAAATTGTGGCCAGTGTGAGACGCATAAATCTGACATGCTTGGCTTGCCTGTGTGAAACTGCAGGAGCACAGTTCACAGTTTGTGTCTTTTGACCGTRTGTTGTGTGTTTTGACAGTTTTGCTCATTGTGTGTTGTGTTGCATGTTCTGGTGATCTGCTGCAACACATTTTGGAGCTCTGGTGTTGGTAACGAGTGCGATGCCCAACAGAAACATTTATTCTGTTTACAACAAGCTCACCTCATATTGTTTTAGTGTATAAATGTGTAGTTCTGGTGCTGATGTGTTCAGTCTAAGTGAACCTGGAGTGCACATCACTGTGAACTGTACTGTTGTGAAGAGTTCACTCAGAAACTGCTGATCCATCACCTCTTAGACCAACTGAAAACACAGATACAAAGTAACTACCAGTACCCATGCTACGGGGAGATTTGAAGTAATTTTAGTTGTTACAGGATTTGGTACCACAGCAAGCATTTACAGAACATACACTGGCTGATGTTTGACTTTTAGCTTCCTTATGTTAGTATAAGAAACACTGGGAGTCTGCAGTCATTAAAAACTATAATTACCAAAGAGCAACTTGACAAATAAAAAAAAATGTGAGGGAAAAAAAACCCCAAAATCCTTGTTTTTGTTTTGTTGTATAAAATATTACTAATACCAACTAGATACCGCAGAGCGGTAGCATATATGGCCCCCACACGTATGCAAAGCACCAATGCACCAGAACTCAAAATGGGGGTCCGGGRGATGTGGGGGCTCATTGGTGGGCCCAATGGATAACCCTTCATCAGAGCTAAACAAAAAAGAAAACAAAAACTGAGCTCTTAATTTTTGAATTATAAACTTTTTTTAATGTCCAGACACCCACTTTTCTTACGGGGTGGGGATCTGGAGGGGGGGCTCATTGGTGGGCCCGATGGATAGCCCTTTAGCCCTTTGCTAAACAAAAAAAAAATACCGTATTTATTTGTGTATAATACAATCTCATGTATAATACGACCC
>NW_013952651.1:157026-162367 GCF_001266775.1 Austrofundulus limnaeus | reverse complement strand
CAAATATATATCAGCTGTAGCAGCATCATATGAATTCTGGCATTTTACACATAGTCCACCAGGAGGCGCCAACACAAAAGTCAGAGACTTCACATGAGATTTGGRCCATCTTCTGGAGGAAAAGCAGATTACTTCCTACTTGCRAGYGCCCCYTCTGGTGGGGAAACATTTTTTCAGGGATACAAACTTTTTCAGAACACCGGTAGATGGCAGCCATTACAGACAAACATGTTTGTTGTTGTTCGAGGAATGGCCCGGTCACACGCTGATGTTCGTTATCATTACTAAGGTGCAGGACTACTCTTTCTTTTTTTTCACATCATGTCACCTGTTTGGATCTGTTATTATCTCGCTCTGAAGCATGAAGGAGTGTCAGAGGTGAGCTCGTTTCAMCCGCTTTTTACGATGCGGCCTCATTTCTGGACTCAGGCATTTTGTGAATGAAGCCGATATTTTGGTTAAAATACATAAGTAAAAATATTTATCCGAGTATAGTACTGCCCCCCAACTTTATGGACAATTTTATGGATTTAATTTTACATTTTATACTTGAATAATTACGGTAAATAAAAAATATCTGAAGCTCCTATATGTCCTCTTTTTAGATGAAGCCCCCTCCTCAAATATGGGGTCCATCATAAAATCGCTGGCTGGCGCAGTGTAGGTCCAACACATCTACATTCAATTTCACGTTGATTGGTGCAACCGTTATGATACGATTGACCAAATATCACTGAATGAATGAATAAACAAACAAACAGTGGAAAAACAATAAGACTACAAAAAATTAATTAAAAAAATTATTTGCTGCACAAGTTAATTGGATTTAACTATTAAAAGATTTTCAAAAACAAAAAAAATCTACCTAAAAATCAAAAGGTCAGCAGAGTCAGAACGCTAGCTTCTGTTGTTTATCCTCCCRCATTAACAATGTTTACTTTATCAAAACACTTTTAGCAAATAATAAACTCTCAGCAGCACAGATGGGATCCATCAGAGCAGATTCAGGAAGTTGGCGAACACCTGCTTCGGCCCACTTGACCCTTCCACTCTCGTCCCTTCCTTTCTGCCAAACATCTACTATAAACTGGACCTCATGTGTCAAAGCAGCAGAAAACATCCTGAGCTAACAGGAGCTGCCTGAGTTTACAGGACAAGTCAGACGCTGTTTCCAACTTAATCCATTCTCAGCAAATGACTAACAAATCCCTCAGCAGCAGCCACCGGCCGGTTTGTCCCAGCTGTTGTGCTGCTGACAACGAGCAGATTGTTAATCGTTGCTTCGTTAGATAAATCTCCTGCTCTGACAAAATGAGCGAGAGAGCAAACAGCTGGGGGGAAAAACATCTTCTGTCCAACAYGAAGATGGATGGAGCTGAGCACGCTTCTGCATCATTGTGCCTGAGGTCAYGTCAGAAATGTGGGCGTGCTGTTTATTATGACACTAAAGTTTGATGTGATCATGAAAAAATTTAAAACAGGAAACAGCCATTGTAGAAACAGTTTCAGTTTTAATGTTTTATAAACCTCAATCTGACCTTATGAGACTCACTGAACTMAAGAACTTTCTTCCTCCTCAAAGTGGAGGGATTGTGAGATTTTCTAACAGCCGACATGGTAAATCCACAAATCCTGACCTGTACTTAGCTTGTTGTGCATCATTCATTCAGCTGATGCATTTGATTTTATTTTAACTTGATACAAAATCTGATATTTTATTGTTTTGTTGTCACAGCTTGTTAAATCTTAAACTGGATATGATTTTGTTTTTTCATCTTGATATTTTAACAGGAAAAATACAGTATATTAGGTTTTGGTTTAAGACATGTATATGTACGTATATGTATACTGTATGTATATGTATATGTATATGTACAGTATATGTACATGTATATGTATAGTATATGTACAGTATATGTACAGTATATGTATATGAACAGCAGCAAAAATGTAGAAAGTATGTTAGAGAATAGAAATGGAAAGGGCAAAAGGCACTTCACTATCCATGGTTAATATATTAAGGAAACCTGAATCACACTGTATAATTAGAGCACTTWTGAAGTATTTAAAGGACACAAAGTTAACAGAGAATTTATTTTATTTTAAAGGTAGGGAAAATAGGACAAGTTAGTATGTGGATTACACCTCAGTCCGGTTAATGGCAGTGATACACAAGATAGGAAGCTGCCAATAAACTCTATAGAATAAGAAGAAACGGCAGCAAATGACAAGAAAAATACTACCAAGAATGTGAAATTATCATAAAACAATGAATAATAAAAATGTTTAAAAAAATTCCTGAACTATGACACAACTAGAACTTTAACCCAATATGTCTAATATGAAACATTTATATTCTTTTTTTAATTTGTGCATTCAAGTTTAAACAACAAAGCAAATATGTGAAGGTGATAAAAATTAGAAAATAAAACATTGAGAAAGAAAACTTGTTTTCACCTACACCTGCACATTAAAATCCAAAGTTTACAGAAACAATATTTTTCATTTACTCAGAAAGTTTGTTTTAGTTTTAAATTAAAATCACCAGAGCTTATTGTTACATTTATTCTTACATATACATTTACATATGCATGCTAAAGAAAAATATATATATATATATATTTCTATAATATGTCTTCAGGCAAAAGTAGTGTGGGTTTTATTTTGTTGCACTTGTTGACAGCCCTGTAACAGCTGCACTCCATCATGATRCTTGTGATTAAAAATGTCCATGTGCAAATGTTGAATCGTGTCGACCCAGGTGTTACCGGACCCTCGTGGTCTGGGTTCAGTCACATGTTTGTATGACGTGCCTGTGGTCGATCGGGGAGAATGCACACAAGTCTCCAGCACGCTCCAGTGTTCCTCAGCCTGTGACATGTTGCCTCTTGAGGCAGCCGAGTGTTTTAACTAATGGAACGGAGACATAACATTTCAGGTGCTGATGGGGACTGTTTGCACAGGCAGCTCTGAACGGCTGTCAAGACACCGGAGCAGAGCAGGACATGCTCGAGACAAAAGAAGGGAATGTGTCTGAAGTGAAAAGTCCTGGTTAAAAGCATTTAATGCAAACTACAGGAAAAGAATGTTGAGGTTTCATTCATACCTGAACCCTTCAGGTGAAACCAGATAAGTCGCAAAGTATGTTTTAATTATGATTTAAACACCAGCAGTGTTTATCTGCTACTAGCCTGGCCCTTGCCTTCCTACGCAGTTCTGCTCACTTCTAGTTTCTCTTCACTGCTCCGGCTGGGACTTCTCCAACAGACAAGGATTTCTTCAGGAGAATTTTCGGCCGGGCCAATCAGAGAACAGGAGGTGGAGTTTTGAATGATGTCGATGTTCTGCACAGTGTCTGCTAGATATTTTAGCATACGGAAGCGTGGCCAAGATGGCGGCAGAGTAAGACGTCCTGCACCGTGCTCTCAGTACTAATACTCTTATTTGCAAGTTTTATTTATCATATTCTTGCATAAATACATTTAAGAACTTGTGTATCTAGTAAGATTATCTCACTCCCAGAAAAGATGCCAAAAACAGCCCAAAAGAGAACCAGTGACCACAGCAAGTTCGAAAAAACTTCTGCAGCTGCAGATAAGGACCATGACTATGTCGGCACGGCTTCTGGCGCCCTTCAACCTGAGGCTGATGACGAAGAGGACTTTCCACCACTCCCGGTAACACCAAATAAACCTCCAGTTGYAAAGAAACCTTTTCCAAAYGTTTCTCGACCAACTAGCAACCCTAACCCCGATGATGCTACTGCTATGCTTGCTAACCTGATCAACACGAGAAGTGATGCTTTAGAAACAAAGCTGGGAAACMTGCTAGACGAAATTAAAGATATTAAGAAGAAAATCAACTCTGTTGAAAAACGTGTGGAGCTCATTGAAAAGGATACAACATCCTGTTTAAGCCGCGTCACGGAGTTGGAGCGTTATGACCGTCGCTGGAACCTCAGACTTCATGGAGTTGCTGAGACAGAGAAGGAGAACGTGATGGAGGAGGTGCTGCGGGTGTGCCAGGAAGTTCTTCCTAAAGAAAAAGAAAGGCTTCAGATCTTCATTGACATCGCCCATCGAGTTGGAAGACGGCTCTCCGGCAGCTCCAGCCCCTGCGCTATTATCATTCGCTTTGTGGTGAGGAGATATCGTGACTTCATATGGAAAGSAGCTAAAGGAAACGTCTTCCTGAAAAACAATGGACTCCGTTTTACCGAAGACCTCTGCAAAGAGGACCGTGACTCCCGGCAGAAACTATGGCCACGCATCCAAAAGGCTCGGGAAGAGGGAAAGTCAGCCTATTTCATCGCGGGTCGTGGTTTTATCAACGGCGTGGAGATCCCCTCAACATTCACTCCTATGCAAGAATAATCACAAATCTTTTCTCCTGACTGATGATACATTCTACTGTTCTGGTACTTGGTGAAGCTATGTTGCAAATTAAGGTTTGAGACTTCAATAAGGTACTGACTCACGGTGGTTATGTTGTCAAACTACCTTTACTATCTAAGTTACTTCTTGTTTAAATGTTATCTCTTTCATTTGTTTCTCTTAATGCCAGGGGGATGCGCAATTTGTTAAAAAGAAAAGCATTATTTTTGTTTGCCAAAAATTTCAAATGTGATCTTTGCTTCTTGCAGGAAAGTCACTCCACAGTTGATGATGTCACTTTTTGGAAATCCCAATGGGGTAATTCTGTTTGGTTTTCTCATGGGTCCGAGCACTCAGCGGGAGTTATGACGTTAAAACACAGATTTAAAGGGAATGTTATTTCTACTGAATGTGATTTACAGGGTCACTTTATTTGTCAACTATTCTTATATGAAAACTGTTATTTCATTTGTGCTAATATTTATGGTTACAACAACAAAGGAGAAAATGATAAGCTATTTCATACAGTTGAAAAGATCTTCCCAGACTGGTTAAAAAAATATCCTACTGCTATAATTCTCATGGGAGGAGATTTTAATACCACCCTTGATGGTAACTCTGATAAGTATCCTCCTGGTAGACCTAATGCCTCAAGCCCAACTGTCAAATCCTTTATGGGAAAATTTAATCTAATTGATATTTGGAGAACTAAGCATCCATATGACTATTCATTTACATGGAATAATAAATCGTTATCTCAACAATCTAGGATAGACTTTTGGCTAATCTCAGATTCAATAAACAAGGAAGCTGTTACTGTTAATATCTTACCTACCCCTCTTACTGACCATAAAGTTATTGAGCTTAATATCAATTTTTCTGACAAAATAAATTCTAACTCTTCTTATTGGAAATTGAACAACTCTTTACTGAATAACGAAGAGGTCACACCAAATATAAAAAAACTC
>NW_013952651.1:144613-154172 GCF_001266775.1 Austrofundulus limnaeus | reverse complement strand
AAAAAATAAAAAATTTTAGCATACGGCAATGGAGGAAGTGAATGAAGCCAGTCCGTGTTGATAAGGTTTCCAAATTAAATTAAATTTGTCCGACAAAGCAGCAGCTCTCATTTATAGTTGTCTTGTTCAACTCAGTACTTCTCCCCTCTTAGTATGAGTGTTTACAGCGCACTCAATTTCCACTTAGCTTCTTAGCTTAGCCTCCTTCACAGTGGAGCTGGTGTACACATACGTCACGGCTAACAGATCCAATTATTTTAAATTTCAGCAGAGGCCACGCCTCCAGCAAGAGTCGCTTCTCAATAGCTGAGAGTCCAGACCCTCGTACGAAGCGAAGCAAAGGACAAGGGTCTGGTTTTAACCAGGCTAATCTGCTACATAAGTGTGATGCTTTCTCACCAGCGTTAGCTTCTTATATATCTCACCAGCGTTAGCTTCTTATATACAAGACAAGCTGAAACTCTGAACATTTTCCTGCCCCTGTGCTTACAACTCTTGATATTGTTGCCCCCCTGAAGAAATAAGTCCACTCCTTGGTATAACTCATCCTTCTTATTTTCACAGCACAAGTTTAGAAGTTCATTCTTGCTCCAAGGGACCGGGCGATAGTTTGACCAGGACCTCATGTGTTCAGTTAAACTAATCAAAGCTCCATTCATTCCACCCTTAATGACAACTTCTTTCCCACTCAATAAGAAAGAATCTGTTGTGGTTTCAGTAGAAAAGCTGTTTAGGTTTTACCTCCAGAAGCCACAGTCATCACGCAGGGGGGAAAAAAAATTCCAGTGGGGGAAAAAATATATAAATCGCTGAAGAAAAGTTGCAATAAAAGATTCAGACTCTGTTTACTTTGGATGTGTAAAGAAGTCAGATTCACGCAGTAAATTCACCGTGTTGCTTTCCAGACTAACAAGCTGGGATTGTTCTTTCCTCCGTACAACCCCTTCACTAACCCAAGGAAAGAAGAAGAAAATATAATAAAATGTTTATATATATATATATATATAATTCAACAACCTCCAGTAAAGCTGATGTGTTTAGTGACAACTCTGAACAATCATATTCTTAAATTCATAAATGTTTTTATTAGAGGATTTATGAATCGGGAAGAGTTGTGGGGCTTATTTTAAATGCACAAAACAAAACGCATTTTATGTAATTTATGTCCGTTTTCACATCACTTTTAATTGTCACGCTGTTATTTAAAAATTTGATTTTCAGGATTTTTTTAATTGTATTTTTTTGGAGTAAATTAGTGGCATGACTTACCAAAGAAAGCAAACAAGTTGTTTCAGATGTTCCTGCACATCTTTTTAGGAAGTTGAGCAACTCAGTTGTTTCAATTACTTGGAAACTTAAAAAGTAAAATTAAGGTTACCATGGTTTCAAGTTTTTATGTGAGTGTATRAAACATTTATAGGAACTGTTTTGAAATTAAATTACCATCTTTATTGATTTAAATTGAGTTTTAGACATGCTGGTTGATTAATTCCTGGTTCTGTTAYTATGACCCCCCACACGYGAAGCTRGGATCRTAATGTTTTTGTATTGTTTATTTATATATCATGAAAAAACACTAAACCAATCAACATGAAATTTGGCAGGAATGTAGACGTGTCCGAYCTACACTGCACCAGCCAACAGTTTTATGWTARACCTGRYATTAGGAGTAAGTGTAAAGCGCTTTGGGGTCTGGAGGGAATTGATAAAGCGCTCTATAAGTTCAGACCATTTACCTTTTTTAGCCTCAGTCAGCATCCTCAATGTYTTTTTTCAGTCTCACTCCTGTTCCTGCTCACTAACCACCCCAAGTGTCTCCACTTCTCCAATCTTCTTCTATGTTCTTTATGTTGTGATTTGTTTCCCATCCAAGTCATCTCAACTTTGMCATGCTTCTCCTCCTGCATACTTTGTCCTAGAGCTGCCATTGTAATTTATATCTGCAAAGCCCCCTGTGCCAAATGATGGCTATGCCTTTTGGTGCCTGTAAAACTTATAGTTTTTGAAATATTAATATTTAATAAATTATAATGGCAGTCAATGGAGCCTTGTATTGGTCCAATAATGCCCCCCTGCTGCATCTACACAATATGGTACTGCACCATAGTTTCATAATATTTAAACTCAGTAGTTCTGCGATTACAATATTAATATGATTGTATTTTTGATGTTCTACTGTAATACTGTCTTTATGTTGTCCTATTGCTGTAATATATTGCACTTAAGTGTCAATAATTGCATTGGCAAGGTAAACTTTTTCTGTATACATACAATCCAATCCCTGGGATTGTTTTCTGCCACATCTCCTATAGTCTCATGATGAACACTGTGGGCTTTCTTGCGGGAGATCAAGGTTCAAATCCAGCTACTGCAACTTTAACAAAAAATCTTCTCCAACTTCATGTTGTCAMACAATTACCTTAATTACAAACACCTGCTGACGTGACAGGCACAAGCTGGTATAGAAAACACATTTGAACTTGGTCAAAGTTCCTTCTGCAAGTCCAATGCAGCAGGCAAATCCATGCTACAAGGCAATGCACACTTGTTTTTACATCGTAAAAACCCATGTCTAGTATTCAGTCTGTTCTGCTACTCACCAGTTCAACATTATGGATGTTATGTGTTGTCTTTGTCCTGCGTACAGCTTTTTCTGGCACTACATGCCTCAAGTATTTTTATGTTAGTTGTGCTTTCATTTTTGTTAGTTTAGTAGATATAGTTTTATTTCTGAAAGTCTTGTTTTGTCTGCATTCTGGGTCAAAATTCTCCATTGACACAGCTGCTGCAATCTCGTGCATATGGATGTAATTATTTTATTTTTTTTATCATTTTTGTGTGTTTAGTCGATATATATATTCTTATATTTTACATATATTTTTATTGTATACAACACCTTCAAATTTAGAATGAGCCAATTTTTTTGTACAAAAAAATTACAATAAAGGAAGCTTGTATCCCTTTAACTGTTAGCCTGAAGTGTCCCTGGAAGCACAGGGAAAATATCCCCCTGTTTTCTGTGCAGCCTGAGAGGAGGACAGGTTTATAGGTAAAAGCTGAGGAGAGCAGACTTGGTTCAATGCCAAAGTCCTCAATGTAAAATACAGTTTAAATTTCAGTAAACACTAATCAGTCAACTACAATAAGGAGTGTGTCTGTTCTGAACTGATTTGGACATTTTATAGCACCCACATATGGTTACAAGACCACACACACACATTTTCACTCAATCTGCTCAGTCTCCACACAATTCATTCATTCATTTAGCTGCTGTTGGATCTCTCACTGTCTGCTCTTCAGTTAGGAGTTAAGAATTGAAGCTTTTGTCTTTGGCCTCTGAGTTTACAGGTTTCTGCTCTGGAGCTAAATGATACTGGCTGATGCTGTGTAGAAACAAAAATCATTTGCTGGCACAAACGCAGAGAGACAGAAACACGCTAACCTCGACTCTTCAGTGTCATTGATCTGAAAGAAGAGCACGGCTCACTGAAGGCTTGATCTGAAACATGCAATCAATACGAGGCAAAGAGCCAAACTGAACGTGAACAAATCCCAGCCGTCTGTTGCATATTTTTAACTTAAAAAACAAGTAAAAATAATAATTTCACAATTTATTTTATGTGCATATTCATTCTAAGACATGCATTTAAAATTACCCAAACATTTGAGAGTCCAAGAAAGGATTTTGGTTTAATGTTCTCAGATTGTGGCTATTTTATTAACATTGTCTTTCATAATTAATGTTGTTGGAGAACCTTAAAAGTTTAAGCTGGGATACAAATTCACGAAAAGAAACATTAAAACGTTATTGCAGGCAGAAGATTTTGAATTAAGGTGGAGTGTGAGGCTGAATGGGTTAGTCTAATTTATCTCTGTGTCCTTATGAGGGACTGGAGACTTGTCCAGTGTGTCCCCCRCCTCTTGCACAGAGACTGCAGGGTACAAACTTCCCAGAAAAGAAAAGCAGGTTAAAAAAGGAACTGTTTGCATGAATGCTTCAAACCAATTAACAAAAACATTGTGTCTTCTCAAAAAAGACCAGAGAAGCAATAAATAGCAAAGAAAATCCCACAGTTGAAGGTTAAGAATCAACTGAGTTTATATCCAATCACAAATAAATGCAATTTACAAAATAACATAACTAATCACATAGTTTCAGTACAAGTAAAATAACAGTGGGTCTTTGTTTTTAAGACTGCAGTTTTTCTAAAATACATCAAGGTCAGATTTAGAAACAGTCCGCTCCTCGAACAATAATCACCCATTCCTCCAACCCACCCTGCAATTTATGTCACATTGAAAGCTGTTGGCGGTCTAAATAAGAACATTTTAATTTCATTACTCACTACTTTTTATAAATTGTTACATGAGACGATTTAAATTGAGCTCAAACTGCTAACAGAACTTTGTAACTTTGAGAAAAAGTTTAACGTAAAGTTTTGAATGAATACAGTGAAGATATTTTTGCTCTGTGTTGTGAATGTTGAGTCTAAAGCTCCCAAAGTGAACTGGAGATGCTGCTGTCAGGCTGGTTGTAGCTGAGGAGGTCATCTATCAACCASAGAAATATACATGAGATTATTTCTGCTTTGTTTAAAGAAGTCTTWAAGCATCTCAGCTAGAAGATGATTGAGTCATTTATCATTCAAACATTTTTCTGCACATTTCTAATGAATTAAACAAAAAGCAGTGCTCGCTGCAGTTCAGGTAAACAGAGGGGGAATCTGGGAGTAGTAGCAGCCAGTCTGATTAGTGGTGGTCACTGTTTGATGCCAGTGATTCCCAGAGAGAGGTCTGACCTCTGGAACCACCGTTAGCCCACCTAACTGTCAATCACACACCTCAATGACTCTCAAATAACAGAAAATGCTCAGATAAAAGCGCAGGCCTTTCTGCAGAGGGAAATTAGGGCTTCTTTTTCAAGAAAAGGAATGTGCTTTGGTACTCCTGGTTGTTTATTTTGGTCCAGAGAAGGAAGGCGCTTCTGTTTTCCAGAATAGTTCTGGAGGGAATTTGTGTTGACATCATGATAAGTTTGCTGCTTCAGAGCCACTGTCAGCACTCTGCCCAGTCGGGCTCACTGATGATCTTCACAGACACGTCTGCTGAAGAAAGTCATCTCTGAAGTTGTTTTTTTACATTTCTTAACATTTCTTACATTTTTTAACTCCTTCTTATTGAGTGCAAATGTGGTTTGAACATCTCCAGTTTGAAAGTTAATTGTGGTTTGGGCTTTACAGGTTTTTATATTCCACAACCATCTCCCCCTTCTATGTTTCAAGGCCTGAAAAAAGCATCAGACTCACAATTCTTAAATGACTGAGCAAAATATGTATCCTACAAGCTATTTAAAAAATGAATAAAACATCCACTTCTCCACTTACGCTGGAAGTGCTACTGCCAAACAACGTGTGAGACGGAGGGGAGAAGGAAACCAATAACTTAATGCACTTCCCTTTCATGAAAAACTCCAGTGCTCAAAGCCATTTATTCACTTATGGAGTTGCCAGTTTCCAACAAAATGTCATCGGAACTTAAAATGCAGATGTTTGCAAAAACGAGCACCCGGCTTGTTCCACTTTCCCAGGTTATATCCATAAATTAGCAACACATTTCTACATTTACACATTAAACATCCTCATCTGGTGTTAAAACAAAAAATAATAAGTAGGTCCTCTGGACGGGGTCTTCTTTAATGACTGAAGAAGTCAAATTGAACATGATTAACGAACCCGTCCAGTGGACCTACTTATTATTGTCTGGATTACTGAGATGCATCAGGACTCATCTGGTGTTATTTTAATCAGACACAAATTTAAAACAAAGTAAAACCTGAGCAGATTTTATTTCTTGCTATAAAACTTGGATAATTATATTCTTTAGACTTTTCAATCAAACAAAATGTAGCCTGTTGTTGGACTAGTTGGAAGGCAGGAAAATTGAACGACTTCAGGTTTCAAAAATGAGACAATGTCTGTGTGTTTTCTTGGTTATATTTCACTTATCTAATCGCACTTTCAGTCTTCCCCATTACATTTCTCCTTTTTCTTCTCTTCCCTTTTCTTCTTTTATTTAAAAAAGTCACTGATGATGAAGAAACTAATATTCAGTTCTGTTTTCTACTGAAGTGGCTTTAAAAAAATGGGACAATTTCAGCCATTTGCTAAATTCATTAAAACAAGCCGAAGCTGAAAATGATCCAATATGACTGGAAAACAATGAAACGCCAGTGGAAGAGAAATTTTCAGAATAAAAAAAGAGCCAAATTTTATTCAAATGTTTTTTTTTTTATATAATTCAGTGTTTTAGTTGTTGGCAAGGCTGCAACGGTACAAAAAGTGAAGCAGACAGACAGTTTTGACATTAGAGGTAAAACAAGACATGAAGTTTCTTATAAAGTACAACCTGTGCTTATTGTTACAGACATTTCTATATCATGAGTCACTGTAAACAGTTTGTGTCTGCACCTGTAAACTTGTTAGCATATCAGGATAACATGGGGTTCAGGGACTCTTTGACACCAAGGAATCTGCTCACCGGACCACCAGTGGTGGGCAACGCTAACCCAAAAACTAGCTCCGCAATTTCTAAAGCGCTTATGAAAATATGTAGGTCCACAACTTCAAAAACACTTATGCCATAGAAATATAAGTGGAAGCTCATTTTAAAGCGCAAGTTCAATTTGACACTTAACAGCTGGCAACAACTGTACAATACATACACAACACTGTCAACTAGCAGTGTTTGAACCCTTCTACAGCTTAATTCTACAACTACCGATTGCTGGGGATGTGATTTCCTCAAACAGAACTTTGGCTCCTGGTGTGAAAATTAAAAAGTTGTTGAGGATTGCTAGTTCGGATGATTGTCTTTTTCTTTTGTTTGTTCAATAAAGCAATTTTAAAACTATTAATTGGAAAACTGAAGCAATGCATTCTGGGTACATGACGGATTTGATTTGTGACGGGAAATGAAAGTTTTTCATGTAGTTGCTCCTATTGACCACTAGATGTCTGTCTAACCCCGTTGGCGGATTGCTTCGACCAATTACGTCAAGTATTGAGCTCCAGCGTTTAAAATCTTTATTTTTTTAAAAGGAGCTCTGATTGTAAAGTAAAATAAATCAATACATGCAAAATTTTAGTATGGATTACAAACGTTAACTGTTTTTGCTATTGTCTTCCTGCTACGTAAGCAGACACAAAGCATTGTGGGAAATGAGAACCGTGACGCAAGGCAACTGTCAGCAAGGATGTATACATTTCCAATAAGTGTGTTTATCTGGGAGGGGTGCTGTWKGATAGATCACATGTGTTGTGATTCATTGACAGCCATACCTTCCATTGTTCAAGATAATGTTGACTGGTAGATAATTAGTTATTAGCGGTACTGCATTTTAATTTTAGAAAGCGCAAATTCACTTATGAATTATAAAAATTAGAAAGACCGCTAGAGCGCAAATGAAATATTTAGGTCCGCAGTTAGTGGATTTGCGCTTTAGCGGACTGGTGCCCACCACTGCAGACCACCATCTGCTTTAACCCTGAGCCACAGCTGAAGAGTGACATCACTGGGAGCTGAACCTGATCTGACCTACAGCCTGGTGTGGAACCAGAAACTAAATTTGTTCTATATGATGCTCTGCTCACTTTCATACCGTAAAAACTACCAGAAATGTCCACCTCATCGCAGTTCCTGAAACTCTTCTGACTGAAAATTCTCTGTGTGATGGAGGAGGGGGCTTGGGGTACTCTCTTAAGAGAATTTTAGAAATTGTACCAAGTGGAGCTTGGATATGTGTCCAACTTGCCATGATGCAATCTGCCAAAAACTCCCCACACAATCAAATCCTCACAGGAACAATGTGTGTACGTTTTCCCCTCAGAGGCCAGCAATCCAGTTACCACCTTTACRCTGCGAGAGGCAATTTCCTGTGTGGTTCAGCTGATGAGGTCTCAGCGCAGAGCCGGGCCAGTAATTGAATCTCGGCGCTCTTGTTAAAAGCGCAGCTGTCGGTGGCAAAGCCGGGGTGGAAGCGAAGTGTGAATTCTTGTGTCGTGGTGCAAGCAGAGAGCTGCGGCCACATATGCCAGCCATCAGCTCTGGACGGTGTGKTGGGCTGGACTGAAAACTGGGCAGGAAAAACGCCGAGGAGCCTCGTCACGCATGTGTGAACAAATAGAAACGTGGAATGTCAGAAATGTACTGTAAACATCTCACCTTTCCAGTGGTTCACAGTGAATGTAATGTACAGATTTAAGAGCTACAGTTTACTTTTGTTCTGCGCGCTCTTTTGTCAAGTGATGCATGTTATTTTATAGTTTTTATGTAAACTTGTAAACTTCTCAGTCTCTCGTGTTACCAGCATGTGGACCAGGATTACTCCGATCTTTGGTTGCAGCATCAACCAGACGTTACATTTCCCAAAGGACCTGTTTGTGAAAACGAGCAAACGGAAAGAGCTGTCAAATGTTTAAGTTTTGCCGAGGTGTATGCAAAGGTCAGATTATAAATAACACCCCCGTACAGCTGCAGATGTGGAGAACTTGCAAACAAAATGAAAATCAAGTGACGAGAGTTGTAAGAACATTTTGCAGCCAAAGAGTTTGCTGACGTTTTAACGTTGTGCAGCTTTACCTCAGATAGCCTCAGATGTGCCAGCTATATAAATCTATGTGAGTCACATTACAGCTTTAAATTTCTTTTATTTTTCCTGGATTAAACTATTTTCCTGCCATGACTTGCTCTGTTGGATTTGAAATAGCAACCGTCCATGTCCCACTCTCACGCTGTACCCCCCGAGTTACCCTTCAGTGGATGTGTGTTCCAGTTCATTATAGAAGGCTAATGTTTAACAATAACTACCTGTTTGTAACTTAAAGTTTATCTGACCAGTGCATTCATGGGATTGCAACAGATTAACCATTTGGGGAGATGATTCATTGTGCAGTGAGGAAAACACAAAGCAAAACGCTCAGATTAGAGCTGATCTTCTGTTTCACATTAAAAGGAGTCCTGTGAGGTGATTTAAGTATCCTATTAGAAAAGTGTTTGGGCGCCTTCCCTCTGGGAGGAGACTCAGAGTTTACTGGAGGGATTACATGTCCTCTTTGGCCTTGAATCAAAAACACTGGGATCCTTCAGGAGGACCTGGGGTGTTTCTGGAGAGAGGATGTACAGGGGTTCGACAATGAAACTGAAACACCTGTCATTTTAGTTTGGGAGGTTTCATGGCTAAATTGGACCAGGCTGGTGGCCAATCTTCATTAATTGCACATTGCACCAGTAAGAGCAGAGTGTGAAGGTTCAATAGCATATACAGTGGGTAAAATAAGCATTGAACACGTCACCATTTTTCTCAGTAAATATATTACTAAAGGTGCTAATGACATGAAATTTTCACCAGATGTCGGCAACAACCCAAGTGATCCATACATACAAAGAAATCAAACCATAAATGTCCAGAAATGAAGTTATTTGTTTTGGTGGTCTTACGATCGCATCTCTGCTTTTTGCGGATGATGTGGTCCTGTTGGCTTCATCGGAACGAGATCTGCAG
>NW_013952651.1:140943-143292 GCF_001266775.1 Austrofundulus limnaeus | reverse complement strand
ACTAGTTCGTGAAAAAGTCACAAAAGTTAAAGCATCTGTGATCTACTGGTATAATCATGAGTTCTGTTGTGTACTGTTGTGTCCACTAATCAGCAGTACGATCGAGTAGTTAGTTTTTCTCCTTTTTCCTCTTGATGAGGAGGTGACAGAAGGATCATAATATTACAGGGAAAGCTTTAAAAGCTCACACTTGCGTTTGTAATCAGCATTTTTAACCTGAGGATATTCAAGAGTCAGCATCAGAAATGAGAAGACGGAGGTTACAAAAGGGAAATGTACATTTATCCCCTTTTACTGCCAAGACGAGAGAGGAAAGACCACCTCCTGAGGACAGCTAGGAGGAAGCTAACACAGCAGCGAGTACAAAGGTAGGTGTGCGCGTTTGTGTTATATAGAGTATGAAATTATTTAGGCAAGTTTGTCATGAGTTTTATGCAAAAGTAAAAACTTGTTAGAGTGTATATTACAGCGTAGACAAAGCACGAGCGCCGAGATCTGTTGCTTCCGTGGATAGATGGATGGATCGTGTTTGAAAAAATATCTGTAACTAAGTTTTCAACAAAGCCACCCAGGCAAGCATGCAACTCTATCTGCACAACTCAGTTAAAAATGTGTTTTAAATTCAGTTGGTCCTTTTAGGATTTGCTGACAAAGCTCAGTTTGCTTTGTTGACAGTGTTTGGTGTCAAATAAAATTCAACTAAATTAGATTTTGGGTTATGTGCTGTTGATCTATGATAAATTAGGATTATGATCCGTCACTGCTGGTTTCCCTGCAGGTTTCAGGAGCAGCGAGTTTTCAGCCCCACACGCTGGGAATGGGAATGATTGGTGGGGGTCAGAGGCCATTAAAGGAGTTGAACAGGAAATTCTCAATATGGTGAACCCTATTATGCTGTTCTGGCTAATTACAAAATTGTTTATCATTGTTAGTGGCAGCCTCCATCGTGTTTGCTCAAATTTAAAATGTAACCTGCATATCTTATAGTTGTGGTTATAGAAATGTATCATTAARGAAAACACCACCATTTACAGCGATCTCGTTCAGAAACTGATATTAAATCTACAAAAAGAAAAAGTCATTTGTTCCTGTCTGTGTGAAGTCAAGTTGGATTTTCTGTTCGCCTTCTGTTTTCAGCCTGGGAGCCAGGAAACAATCAACACGATTCAATAATCACTCCGGCTGTTTAAACCAACCCAGGGAGGGCCTCCTGGCTATTTATTTTTCTTGTATCAAGTTGCATTTACTTTTTAATTTCATGGCCAAGTGGACCTCCCCGATATCCTGCCCCATCCCCCAGCTATCCTAACATCCCTCCTAACTCTGGGCTCTCATCTCCCCCTTCAAATTCACCCCCATTTTGTCCTCCTTTTTCAGCCCCTATAGCCTCCTTTATCACACTTCAGATACTCGTTGCTCTCTCAAACCTTCCAAAGTCTTCACACTTTGAATACATGGTACACTATAAATCTATATAGATAATACCAGAGTTATAAAGTAACAAAGTACAAATACTTTGTAAGTAGAAATTTTGGGTATCTGTACTTTATGTGAGTAATTATTTCCAGCCTACCTTTCCTTCTACGCTTTACATTTTCACATAATAATCTGGACTTTCTACTCCTTACATTTTAAAAAAGGAAAGAAATAGAAAGTTGTTAGTCCTGTTTAATTTTGGCGTGTTCTCATTCCGTCTTGTTATTAAAAAACAGATGAATTGCACTTCCTGGATRAAGTGAACTTTATGTAAAACAGCTGGACAAGTTCATCTCCCATTAAAAGTCATTTTGGAAAATGAAACTGGTCACTTTTACTTAATACTTTTACTTTTAAAGGGCCAATATTGTGTGTTTCTCAGGCATTTATTTAAATACTATACCATAATAAGTATCTATGTCACCTTTAGCTGTTATTAAAATGCTTTTTTATGTTTAAATAGATAATAAACTTCTCATCACTTCCTCTTCTAAACACCTTGAAATTGGCCTCTGTCTCTTTAAGTTCTTTAAGAACCACCTTCCGCTTCTGTCCCGCCCATTTCTGAGTGAGGGGGTGGGGGTTGTGTGCGCGCTATGATGCAGTTTACTTGGCATCTGAAAATACATTTCCTCAAAGGTATTTTGAATCTGAAAAGAGCTTCACTGAGTAAAAACTAATGTTGAGAGCTGAGCAGACAGTTTAAGTTTCACTTTCACTTTCACCCCAGAGCCTGCAGGAGTCATGGGCGGGGTGCATGGGGAGGGGAAGGGAGGGCGCTCTGCCATGAGGAAGTTCAGCTTAAAGACACGTCCCAGAGGTGTTTCTGGTCCCCACCTGTCGTTTTGCTCCTCAGCATGGCTTCATAAAAAC
>NW_013952651.1:137264-140767 GCF_001266775.1 Austrofundulus limnaeus | reverse complement strand
GTATAACATTATAACATGATATAAAACTCAAAAAAGTTGATTTTACATGATATTGCCCCTTTAATACTTAAGTACATTTTATGCCAGAAACTTACTTTTGTTATTTAAGTACAAAAAATATCAAATACTTGAAAACTTTTACTCAAGTAATACTGTTAGAGGAGACAAAATTTTACCAAAGTAATTTATAGTAAGATACTTATACTTTTACTGAAGTATCACTTTGTGGTACTTTATGCAACACTGGATATTACATGGATTATTCTCTGATTCTGTCATAGATTTAGTTTTTTCTGACATAACCAACATTAAACTGAATATTGAAGCATGATGTAAATTATCAATCCCACATTTAACAGATTAAATACCAAAGAATGAGATTTAACTAAAACTAAATACACTTATATTAACAAAAAACAGAATCACTCATGAGGGTGAACCATGACTAAAAAAATAAATGTTATCTTGGAAACAGAAGAGCTTTAATGAACTTTTATACCAACAGTTCATCCGGATCTCTTCACTGCTAACAAAGTAAATCTTACTCACAAAGTCTAAGTCATTAAAAAGTAAAAATCATAAACGACTGTCAGCCTGAGCTGTGACATCTGCCTTCCATCACCTCTGCAGAACGTTTGTGGAAACTAAAAACAACTCTGAGGTAATACAACAGATGCGAAGCCTAATTTCAGGTAGGAACAGCTGCCAAGTCAAAGAATTCTGGATCAAACTTTCTAGATGGACTTCCTTTGTGTATGGAAGCAGTGTAGGAGCGTGCAGGAAGTTTTGATTTCACTGCTGCGTGCTTAAGACAACATCAGCTGAACATTCAGAGACTCAGACCACCAATGTTGAAGAAAGTTTTTTTTTCTGTTTCTTCAAGAACTTTTTGGGTTTTGCACGACTCAAACATCAAAACTGTACTGTGTAATGTTCTGATTTAGGCTCTGCTCCAAAAAAATTAGAAATTAGAAATAACTTTTGTGATATTAGATTTACAAAAAAGACAAATTGTCTGTTTTTATTAGGTGTAGAAGCTCCAGTAAAAGTTAAGGCAGAATCACCTTTTGTCTCTTTAGTTTAAGTCAGAAATCAATATTAAGTTGAAAATCTTAGAGATTAGAGTCGTCCATGTCTCTTTAAAGCACTCCTCTAATCCTGCTTCCCCCTTCCTGCCTTCTCTCTGGGTGTCCACAGAGTTTGTTGGTCGACAAGCTTGGAAAAGGTCAGTCCTGCTGCAGTCTGAGCCAACACAAGCACTTTCCTCCAGGACCCTCCGAAGTCAATTGGTCCCCAGCAGAAGCTGATTTGCTGCCTGCTGCCCTCCGGTTAGCACGCTTTAGCTGTGGCACGCACAGCCAAGAAAAACTGTCGCCATTTAGGTCTGAGGGTGGCGTGGAAAAAGACGTACGTGAACTTGAAACGAGTCGATTTGCTCAGCGAACACACAGTCCATTATTTGGGTTTGAAGCTGAGCGGCTGCCAGGTTGTGTGCTGCTCCAACAGAAAACAGAGCAGCACAGATGGTGCAGCATATGGAGGAGTTTAAGTATGGAAAGACTCAAAAATGCATTCATTTGTTTTAACTGTATTATTAAACAAATACTTTATAAATGCAAATCTACGTTCGTAAAAGATAAACTGTCAGTATTTGTTTATGACCTTTAACAATTTATCAGAATGCTCCGATTTCTATTTTATAGAAAAATGGAAGCATTTGATGTTTGTTGTTCATCAGTCTTTACATTAAATACAAATTTATCAGGTTAAAACTAATAATAAAAAACTGTTTTATTTCCTAAATATTTCATGTGTATTGTGGAGACAACAGTACTTTAATATTTGACACACAAATATATACAATATGTAGACATTGTTTAAATTGACCTAATTACCTCAGCTTTCTGCTTTGGTTTTAAATGAGTTTGACACTTAATGAATTGTCAGATTCTTTACTGCTTCACAATAAAATATTACAAAAAAAGTATGATAGAAATGGTACAAAATATGTAAAAAGGAAAATAATAAAACAATGAAATGAGAAATTTCTTCCTTACTTGGCTTTAAAAATAAATCACTGCATCTCAGACTCATAATATTTCTGTACAAAACAAATAATATAGTAATGTTTAATTTATATTTACAGTGAAGTTTTGCTACTGTGTATTCACAAACAGTAATAAAAAATATACACCTGCTGGGGTTTTAAAATGTAATGACCATAAAAAGTCCTAAGTGTGTGAGTGGGGTGCAGCTTGTTTTATCTATAAGTAACGGTTATCTAGTGTCATTTTTTGTATAACAACAAGTAATAACTTTAATATAATTTTATGTATAAAATACTATAGAGTTCTACTTTACAGTAATTTAATGGATAAATATAAACATAATCTTAAAGTGAATAAAATGACCTGAAGGGCTGCACATTCATTTTAAATTCTTCTGTTTTGACAATATTTATGGGTCACAAATTATTTTATGATTCAAACATTTTTGCTTGTAGTTATAACAAATGTGAACTAAAAACTACATACCCTGGAAATAAAAAATGGAAATTTATTTTTCTCTTTTTGACTTTCCACTCGTCTCCCTACTCCCYCAAATTTATTTATCTTTTAAATTCCCAGGCAGATGGCTTCAAACAACCAGGTATCCCCGCGGGGGCTCCATGAGGAGGTCCTGGACTCTTCAGGCCTGCCTAAACTGCAAGGTGTAAAAAAAAAGGGGGGGCAAATGAAATGTTTTATTGCATTGCTCAGATTTCTGCYTAAATTCACCAAGTGGCTCAAAACAGACAGAGGGGGAGAACTGAGAGAAACAAGAACAGAAACTAGAACAGCAGATTTATTTCAGATCTGCAGGTATTTGTGTCATTAGAAAAAAACATTTTTGTCTTCAAATGACTGAAAGTCCATAAATCCCCCAGTTTACATTTGATCACCTGAAGGAAAAATGGACGCCTCCTTCAAAAACAGTTTTGTCCTCATGATAACCTGCAGCAGTTTGATAAAATAAATATTAAAACCTTCAAATATTAGTTTATTCATTCTGCATTACTATTAAAACAATGACAGTGTTGTGTTGATGCCACTGAAGCAAGGCAAGCTGACAGCTCAGACGGTTTAAAAGCACTTTTCTTTTCTCAGGCGCTGCAGAGCAAACACAGCCTGAGGCGCAGGAAGTGTGTAGGAAGGCCGCAAGTTCCCTGCAGTCCTCTCATCAGGACCAGCACTGAAGATGCTCRTTTTAGATTAGTTGCTTTTTGATATTTCAACAATACTGCCAAATCAGGCCCGACTAATATTTTAAATTAGAAACAACTTCAGGWTTATTTTGTCAATCAAAACAAAAATTGTGTAGCAGTTTAAATTAATGAACTTGTACACACAGTTAAATTTGATTACAGTGAAAGTGAGTCAGCTTTGTTCCAATAAAATCACAAGACATACGACATGGACATACAAGCAGACACATGATTAATAAAAAATATATAAATATAACTC
>NW_013952651.1:131791-134834 GCF_001266775.1 Austrofundulus limnaeus | reverse complement strand
CTCCTCTCCAGTGTCGGACGTGAAAGTCCGGCACAGGCCCGGCAGGACTCGGGCTCCACAAGCGCCCGTCAAGAGTGAATGATTCCCAGTCAGGCCGGGCAGGCCTCGTGCTGGTCCTTCTCATGAAGCTTAAAGCCGCACCCCTGAGGACAGGGGCGAACAGAAGACTTCGGCTTCTTCGAAGGTGGTTTTGTGCGCATCGTGAACCACAAAACAGATTTTCAGCAGAAAGTAAAGGTCACTTAAGTAGCGTCGAGCGGCAGACACACGAACCAGCAGGTAACGCGGTTAGCACCAGTAAAGCTAGCCTAAGAACCTTAGAAGCTGAGCTAACTAGCAGCAGCTATGTGAGCTCAGGTTTAGAGGTGACTATCGTGAGGTGAAAGGAGATAGAACTGAGTAATGACGCTGGTGACTCCAAACTTATAGGGTGAAGGCGGAGCCTGTCACCAAACGTTCAACGTCACCACGTCACCGGTCTAAAGACGTGATTAGAGGTGGCTTCAGCCAGGCACGCGAGGGCGCGCGTGTCCCATACACAACTGTGTGTTGTACTGAGTGAAATGACTGAAAAGGAACTGTAACTAGTATTTTGTATATTGAAGTAATATACACAAAAATCAAGATATTTTTATCCCTAAATTTTTATTTTTATTAATAAAGTATCACAGAACACAAAGGGAATGAGATATCAATAAAAAAAATTTACTGGGCTAAAATATTAATTCCCAATTATTACCAGTTCAAATTTGGTAACAGTGRCWTAAAATATGAATATTTAACACATAGTTCAATCCAGCATGTCTCATTTGCATATTTGTACACCTGTACAGCATGTCCAGACTGCACACTTTGTCTAAAACACTAATTTCTAAATGCTTCAACACAGGGACTTCACTCTGGGCTCAAATTAAAGATAAAACCCCCACAAAACACATTTGACCATCCATATTTACTCACATCATGATTAAATTGAAATATATATATTAATGTTCAGAAATATTTACACCAACTGGAGCACATTCAGCCAAATTTCCACCAATAACCAGCAAAACCACAAGAATAAACAAATATATCCTTATTTCTTTCAAAGCATTAACATTCCACACAGCTTATAAAACCACCAGCAGTGAAAAAATATGTTTTTCCACTTACATTTGATGCATATTTGTCCTCAAATATGACGAAATTAGCGACTCAAAATGGCCGACCGGAAGTGTTTTTATCCATAGTTTTTTACTTCTCCTGGCCACAAAAATCCCTCTTCCATGTCTTGAAGCACTCAAAACACTTAATAACAAATATATTTTCATCTTATCAGCAGGTTTAGTCAGCTAACTGGCCAAAAAACAATGGAGAAAAACGTTTTCCTGTGATAGTAGCTTTCTTCCGTAGCGCAGCACGACTGCCTAAAAATGGCGACCTACTCTGTGTTTTGCTTGTGCCGTCATTAAACAAAGTTCCCACCCCCTCAAAATATATACCAAATGAAAGGTACGGTGATTGGCTACACAGCTGTGGCATCAGAACAAAGCTCGGAGCTGACTGGCCAATTCTACAATCAATCAAACCCAGGATGAAGGAAACAGGAAGTTGGTCACTTCTCATATATTATTGGCTCTGGACAGCCAATACTTGAACCCAGTTGGTCAAATGAGGTGTCAATCAAAAGAGGAGGGTCTAGATGGCAATTTTGATGCCTTGAACACGGACACAGGTTGAATAGAAACACAGAAAGAGATTTCCAAATAAAACAAAACAAAAACAGCATGCAGGCGTTCCACTGAGTGCCTACAGGTGCTACAGTTGTTGCATTTTATCATTCTTCATAAAAACATTTCAGCCTCCAAGACAAAGAAATCATTGTTCATTTTTTTAAACTCAAAGGTAAACATGTAACATCTCAACTCTTTGTCCTTTGACTTCTGCTGATACAATCAGCTGATGGCATTCAGTAAGCATTTCTGCAACTCTTTCAATATGAATAGGATTCAGTCTTTTGTGCAGAAAAGCAGCAGCTACAAATTGCAGTCTATGCCTAGCCTTCACCTTTTGAACAACGGCTCCTCCTAAGCTCCCACCTTCACCCCGGTGCCTCCGCACTCACTTCACAGCCACAGCTGTGCAAAGGCAAATTTATTATCAACTTTAGTATTTCTGACAAGCTATCCGGCAGACGCTCACGGTCCTTGAAGTGCAGAAAGGTCTTCCCAGAGTTGCGCTCCCCTGCCTCCCAGCAGGTCTGCCAACTGAATTTACTGCCACTGTCAAAACTTCTGTCAGTTCTCAAAGGGAAAAGAGAAGAGACACAGACAGAGAAAGAAAGCATGAGAGAGCATTGTGGGTTTTTTTTTTCTTTCCACAGATGCCCGAACATGCAGTCTCTCAAACCCAAAAGGTCTTTGAAATCAGCTTGCTCGTTAATAGCTGTCTCGTGGAAGCTGGGAGGAGAGGAACGCTTGACAGAGTCTGAATGGAGACACCAAAGCTCAGTTTTGTCAAATTCTGAAAATTCTCATTTTCACCTCCTTATTTGTGGCACAAACATTTTACTTTCTGCAGCTCCGTGCCAGAAGTTTTTTTTTTTTTATTCCTTTCATGTTTTTGTTGCGAATTCAAGCCGAGTCAGGCAGCGGTTCTCCCAGTTGCTGATAAGAAACAGAGTTTCCATTGAAAATGAACTGTTCAGTTTGACTTTGGTGCAGATTTATCATTCATCAAACTGTGTAATTTAGTTATGTCATTATTTGACTGTTGTAACCTAATTCAGAAAAGAGTTTGTTGTTTGTTTTATATCATTCAGCGGAACGCCCGCGAGCTGTTTTTGTTTCATTTTATTTTGAAAGACCATTCTGTTCAACCTGTGTCCGTGTTCAATGCATCAAAATGGACGTCTAGGCCCTCCTCTTTTGATTGACACCTCATTTGACCAACTGGGTTCAAGTATTGGCTATGGTTTTTTTTTTTGGCCAGTTAGCTGACTAAACCTGCTGATAAGATGAAAATATATTTGTTTTGAGTGCTTCAAGACATGGAAGAGTGA
>NW_013952651.1:129709-131111 GCF_001266775.1 Austrofundulus limnaeus | reverse complement strand
GTACTATGGCTCAAATATTCATATTTTATGCTAATGTTACCAAATTTGAGCCGGTAATAGTTGAGAATTAATATTTTAGCCCAGTAAAATTTGTTTGATAATATCTCATTCCCTTCATGTTCTGTGATACTTTATTAATAAAAAATAAAAATTTAGGGAGAAAAATATCTTGATTTTTGTGTATTTTACTTCAATGTACTAAATACTAGTTACAGTTACAAAGAATATGACTGCTGAAGTTAAAAATTCAGATTATTAGCTTTAAAACGAGACCAAGCTTGTGAATTTACTCTAAAGGGTTAAAAGCAGTACTTCATTTAATTTGTGTGTAATTTTTAAGACGTTTTATGGTATTTTATGGCCGAAGGTGAGGATCTCAGACACAGCTGAAACTTTATTTTTCACCTGTCTACTCGGATCAGCTTTCCATCAGTATTTTGAGAACACAAGTAAAACAAGTGATTTTTATTTTGAGGCATCGTCCAGATAACGACAGGTTCGGATGAAAACAACCCTTCGTTCAACAAACAACTCAAAATGTGAAGCTGTCCAACCGTGCACGAGCTCGCCCGCTTTCAGTTGCATACCTTCACGTCCCGTCTAAAAAAAAAAGAAAAAGGCAGAGACAGAGAGCAGCAATAAAGGGTCTTTGGGCAGCCCCCTCTTTCACACAGTCCAAAATAAAACCACCAGGATCCAGACAGAAAAACATGTCCTTTCTGCCTCCTTTCCTCTTGTTTTTCTTACATGGTCATTTCAGGGTGACAGCTGGGTTTTTGTCCCCGCAAGTTCAACTTGTTCTCTACATGTCAACACTAAATTTACATTGCATTCTACAAATGTTCAATATGAAGGTTATAGTGCAAATAAAAAAAATCACATTTTGTTGCTTCTGTCAAGATATTTTAACATCAGTTTAACTAAAAGTAGAAACAACAATTTTCTTAAGTTGAGGCTCCAGATAAAAACATTAGCGTTCTACGTTTCTTGTAACCAGAAACATGTTTAATTAGAGCATTCTTATGCCTCTGCTCTGCAGTTTCTGACAAATTAGTTTCTAAATTTAAGTGTGTATAGGTTTAAAGTGTGTTTTTTCTTTTCTGTGCTCAAAATGAAAAGTTTGATTGTCCACTGTAAAATCAGTTAGTTATCATTACTTAAAAAAAGCTTAAAAACAAGCTTTTTTTAAGTAATGATAACTAACTGATTTTTACGGAGCCCACGAGGGGACACGGGGGGATTTTTTTTCTTTTGCGTTCCCTCACAATATCTTTTGCGTTCCCTCACAATATCTTTTGCATTCCCTCACAATATCTTTTGCGTTCCCTCACATCTTTTGCGTTCCCTCACAATATCTTTTGCGTTCCCTCACAATATCTTTTGCATTCCCTCACAATATCTT
>NW_013952651.1:125915-128074 GCF_001266775.1 Austrofundulus limnaeus | reverse complement strand
CCCTCACAATATCTTTTGCGTTCCCTCACAATATCTTTTGCGTTCCCTCACAATATCTTTTGCATTCCCTCACAATATCTTTTGCGTTCCCTCACATCTTTTGCGTTCCCTCACAATATCTTTTGCGTTCCCTCACAATATCTTTTGCGTTACCTCACAATTTCTTTTGCGTTACCTCACAATTTCTTTTGCGTTTCCTCACAATTTCTTTTGCGTTACCTCACAATATCTTTTGCGTTTCCTCACAATTTCTTTTGCGTTACCTCACAATATCTTTTGCGTTACCTCACAATATCTTTTGAGTTCCCTCACAATATCTTTTGCGTTCCCTCACAGTATCTTTTGCATTACCTCGCAAAACTTTTTGCGTTACCTTGCAAAATTGTTTTTGCGTTCCGACGCAAAAGTTTTTGTATTTGAACTGAATTAAATCAGACTTTTATTTTTGAAATGTCCGGTTACCAAAACAGGATGTGTCGCCACAAGTTCGTGAAATTGACATTGATGTTGCGTGGCTGCACTGTGTTCAAATATCGGCGTATGACAAACTTCCATGCGTGGCTGTGTGATATTTTCATTCTGAAGCTGAATTAAAGCAGTAGGCTAACTCGCTAATGGTGAACATGTGAGTTTGTTAATAAACCATCAGGCACAACAGTGATAAACTACTTTTGCGAAGTAACGCAAAACTATTGCGTGGGAACGCAAAAGAAAAAAAATCTCCCATGTCGCCTCGTGGGCTCCGTAGATTTTACAGTGCAGTGTCAAAAACCTAAACCTGTGTTGTTGTTGTTTTTTTTGTTTGTTTTTTTGTTTTGGTTCATTTCACTGACAGATGTTTAAATTTAGCTATGTAATGTCAGAAATGTGGGAATGATTCTGTGCAACAGAGCACCGTCCTAAACTGGGATTTTGCTTCTTTGATTTTTAGCAGAAAATAAATAGCCAAAAAACTTTCAAAAACTTGTTTTCAAACCAAACAAGAAATAGGTAACAAACTTATAAGGTCCAAAAAGTTGAAAGTTGTCTCCTAAAGCAAAGTGACATCAGACAAACGCACTGATAGTAAAACAGGAAGTGACAGATTTTCTGTCCGTTTCTCTTTCATGTTATTCTTTGAAACCTGAACTATAAACCTGCTGCTCACTGTTCTGCTGCAGGACAACCAACCTGGAGGACCTTTGTAGCTTCATTTAATGGCCAAGCTGCCAGCAGATGTGTTTTCAGTCTGACTCATTAAAGATCTGCTCAGACTTCTGTCTTCCTGCAGGAAAACCAATCCAGTAACATGAATTTAAACCTTTATGGTCCTGATGGAAACTGTTTCCATTATCTTGACAAATGTTCTAAGTTCTTTATATTAGATCTGGAATCTGATCAGACAGCCAAACACTAAAATATGTGTTCAAAGGTGTCAAATGTAATTGTCTAAAATTTCAACAACTTTATAATATTTTCAGATAATATCTGAGCAACGACAAAAGGAACAAAACAAGCTGAAGTACATGAACATGATTTTTAACCGTTCATTAAATTAAATGTTTTAAACCTCAAAATACTGCTGTAAAAATTCCTTTGCTGTAAAGATTTTAGTTTGTTTTTTGTTCGATGTTTATCCCTCCATCCCACTCTGCAGGATTGAGGAGTTAGATATACAGTATTTAGTTTGTTAGAGCTTATCTCCAGCAGTCCAGTGGTTGATGAGTTTTTTTTGCTAACAGACACACGAGTGTTCACTTTTCATGGCGAATGGCAACAAAAAAAATGCAGCCCTTCAGTTTCTTTTGAGTGAATAACTATTAAAAACAAACAACTGATCAAACATTTATCTAATTCAGACACTTTGAAGAAGAAACGTAACGATCCAAATAATCCCAGTTTTGTTGACGTCCCTCGCTGTGTGCCAACACTTACAGAAAACAAACATGCAGCCTGCTGTGGTGGAGCTCACAGTTAGGACTGCACCTTTCCATGGAGCTCGTCGAAGCCGTCGGTCCCCTCCCCTTGACCTGGACCCTCCTCCCTGCTGGAACAAAGCCCCCGCTGTGTGCGCCTGCATCCAGGAGTCATCCCGGGAGAACATTGAGCCGTTTCAATACGACCGAGGCCATTCGGCCAAGCTGAGGGTGTGTGTGTGTGGGGGGGTGTCAATGCCTATG
>NW_013952651.1:122488-125830 GCF_001266775.1 Austrofundulus limnaeus | reverse complement strand
GGGGGACATTGTGTGTGGGGTGGCGGTATGACGGATGGGGTGTGTGTGGGAACCGTGCCCTGGCCCGCCTGTCCACTTGTGAAAAGAGCCAGTGCACAGTCCATTTGCAATGCAGATCTACCCCCACCCCAACCTTTGCAGGCTGTGTTTGGGAAAAGCGCATCAATAAGTGGGACAAAGCAGGCCTTCGCTGATGGCAAATGTCATTCTCATTTTGATTCTTGACCTTTTTCCCCTTTTTTTCCTCCCTAAAATAAGCCAACTTTAAGAAGAAGGGGGAAAAAACACCTCCTCACCTTATTGTGTCCTTCAGTCCCGGTCGGTCCTCTGTTCCCGGGTTGCCACATTATAGAAAACAAAGTTCAGAGTTTCCATTCACGCTGGGGGCAGTAATTGTCCTTCACACTGAAGCCATGTGAAATAGGCTGGGGTAAGAAAGGAAGAAAAGAAGCAGTGGAAATTCCCTCCTCTGTTCAATAAGAAGCGAGCGATGTTAACCATCACGGCCATTATCGTTACACTCTCATTTGTCACTAAGCCATTTCACTGCACAAGCTAAATAAATAGATAAATAACAAAACCAGGCCTGCATCGAGAGAGGGAAAGGAGAGGATTTTTTTGGGAACTTTTCCATTTGTACTTTAAGGACAAAAATACACAATGGAATATTTGCATTTACAGATTAAAAGGTTTTTATTTGCTCACATGCTCCAAGTTTTATAAGGTAAATTATTCTTCATCAAAAAATATATCACAATTTACGAGATTGCCTAAACAATGATTTGTTTTCTGTGTGCGCACATTAAAGCAGTTTGTGTGTCTGTGCTGGTAAAGGGAAGCTTAGCTGGGTTTGAAAAATGGGATTTTGTAAGAAAATCTAAATTTGTACCAGTTGAAAATGGAGAATTTGGATGTTTTCTGCAGAATCAAACATGTTAGCTAACAGCTAAGCAGGGTGCAAAAATATAACCTTGTATTTTGCCAAATATTAACTGAACGAGAAAGAGGAAAGTGCAATAAAAGCACAATATAAGAAATATGTCCAAGTGTTAGAATTGGTTTAGCTTTACTAAATATTTTGTGCAAACATATTGTACACAGGTGACAATGACAAACCAGTAATGAAGCATTTTAATCTGGTCTCTTTCTTCTTAGTTAAACATAAACTGATTTGTAAAAAAAAAAGAAACAGTTTTCTTTAAAGATGAGACAGAATTCCTGGTAATTCTAAAGTTGCACATTAGTGTCTACTTTAACAGACACTTTGATGCTTGTCCAAACCGAAAATGTATTTTTGAATAACTAACTGGATGACTTTCCAGCTCCTGAACAGTTACTTTACAAACATTAAAGTTAAAGTTTCAAAGTAAAGGAAGTTTAGGGAAATTGTTAAACTTTAATCTTTTAGCTTGATAAACAAATGTCGTTACTGTAAAAAAAAATTTCTTGACAGTTTTGTAACCTGACACTCAGAACACTGATTGTTTTTCTAGTTAAGCTCAATTAGATACAATAATTATTTTGGCTGTTTATTCCTGAGGATTGTGTAGTTTTTGTCGTAGAGTTTTGTAATGTTATATTGTATATTTTACCTCCAAACTGAACCTAGACTCCAGACGGTTTATTTTTCTGGTTATATTAAGGTCTGTGTCAACATCTAATGTCATTGTTTTCCCTCATGGTACTTTAAATTCAATCTTTCAGTTTGCCTTGAATGTATTTTTCCCAGGGATCCATTACAGTTTGTTTGTTTTAATGTCAAAGTTAAGAAGAATTCCTCACTGGGTTCTAKCACAAAACAAAATACAAGAAAAACTGGATTTTGATGCCGACAAGTTGCTTTTTTTTAAACAAATTAGCTTTATATGAAATCTGCTTAGTTGTGTTTTCCTCCAAAAGTCATTTTATGTTTCATTAAAGATCCCACTGTTAGGAACTTTAAAAACTTTTTCTTTGAAAAMTCTCCCAGCATTCACAAACCAAACAATTAAAGACAAAGGAGAAATGTTGTATAGCACTTGGTAATTTAATTATATGTTTAAATGTATGTTTTAATCTTAGGCTCAACTTGATGTAAATAAAAATAAACGAGAATTAGGCTGCTTTCACCGTGAAAAGACATCTTTTCAGGTCAAACAAACATCCAAATATATCCAACRTTTTTTTAGAGGCTGATTGTAACTTTTTGCTTAGTTTTAATGAGCCGAGGAAGCCGAAACTAAGCCTAATGTGCCTCACAGTTCCAAAAGACCTTTTTCATGATTCAGTCGCAGAAATTATGTGCCTGTGAACTCTGCGAGGAGGCAGGACGATCTATTTTCACCTCTTAGAAGTGCTATCATTTGGAAGGTGGAGGTACACACTGTAAATCGCATCCCGGTGAGCTGTGTCGCGGCTTGAATGTCAGCACCGCCAACAGCCCAGCATGGCTCTTCAAAAGTCCCCTCGCTGCCTCCTGTTAGCGGCTCCGCTCAGCACCGTTTGGCTTCTGAATCATCACATTTCTTTAAAGTGTTTGTATTTTGGCTCCGTTGGTCTCTGTTATACTTTGGGTGCTTTGAAGCACTTAGGGAGTGGATAAATATGCCCCCTCCATCATTTGGCATCTTTGGCAAGTGTGAAAATATGGTAAGCGTGCACGTCAATAATTTAGTAGACCCCTCGCTACGAGTTTTAGCTTCAAGCTATCATCCAGGCTTGTCTTATTTTTATTTTCAACTGCTCTATTTTCACCCTCGATCTATTCTTCTTCCTTTTTTTTCTCTCTGAGGTCTTTGCTGTCAAAASGATTGGCTTTATCTTCATGGAAAGGGACATGCATGTGTGCCGTTAGTTAAACAGGATAAACAAGATGAATTATTGACCGCAGATAATTTGTGAGTAACAGCCCTGTCGAAAACAGTAAATCACCCTCGGCTGCAGATAATACACCCTAAGTTCCCCTGACACAACCRCACCACTGTCTGAGGAGCCTCACTCAGTTAATGTTGCATATTTCTTCTACCCACCCCCTGACCCTCTGCACCCCACCATCCACTCCAGACCCCCGTCCACAACTGGACCCTCGGTGACGTCCGTGTAATCACGAACTTGTGTACAAAGATCATGTGAGTGTTTGAAAATGAGGTGGAACAAATTCGAAAGCAGAGGCAGACTTTTTTTTTGTCAACATTTTTTAAAGGGATCCCCGATTAGTTGTAACATTAGACTTTATTTGATAAACATTTATTTTAACTGTAAAATAACAACTGTAAAAATACTGTAGGATGTTTAGATTTGTAATTTTTTAATATATTTTAACAAGGACGGAGCCATTTTATTTCCACACAAAGCATTCTGGGT
>NW_013952651.1:116524-121803 GCF_001266775.1 Austrofundulus limnaeus | reverse complement strand
GTTAATTTCTGTTAAAAATCGCAGTAACAGAACAAGGCTGGACTTTGTTTTATTGCACATTTGGGAGATGAGCTGAGCTGTGCTGCCAAGTTAGAAACAGACCAGGGGGAAGTATAATACCGGACCTCGCTGACCTCTATAACAGGCGCATCACTCCAGAGTCAGTAGGACACCAATAAAAACATCAGTCAGACACAGGAGGTCAGGACTGAAGGGAAGGGTTGCAACAGGATGGTTCAGATTTACCAGAGCACACTGACTGATGAACAGAGCTRAAAAGAAGAAAACTGACATCAGTTTAACTTAGTATCACTCAGTGTCTTTCATGCCAGAGTTTAATGTTGTTCTCAGAGCTCTGTCAGTGATTTAAAGGACTCTCAGCTACTACCACGTCCTGTTTCAGTTTAACTTCTGACACTGACTGACTCACAGCCACTTCTGTGTAGCCTAACAGGCTGAGGAGGTCGTCTTGAATCAGAACGTTGATTACTTTCTGAGTAGTTCATAAGATATTTTGCTAATTAACAAGTAAATATTTTTGTGAAAGTTTATGGCACATCTTTTCTAGTAAAAATATGTGTTTTCTAAATGTCTTTGCTGAATCTGCATCTGAAAACCGTTCTAATCAGGTGCATATTGATGTTTCTTTACATTTTTAAAATCCAGCTTTCTTTCGGATGTCGGTGAAATTTTGAGCGAGCKAAATTACAGCCACAGATTTCATGTCACAGTCTCAGTGTGATGCTGAGGCTCCTCTCCCACTGAAACTCAGAGATGAATGAGCCTTTARTCACCTTGACATCACGCTGCTGAAGAAAACCTGAATTATTTTTTTTACAAACTAAGAAATCCAGAACCTGTTTGGTGACAGGCTGTTAGAAAAGCTGTCTGACAGGCAACAAACGTGTTGTCAATCAGGTGGWACAAAAGTGACTATAAGTGCCAAATCAAACCAAAACTTTGTTTTGTTTTGGTTGTCTGAATGCTGGATTTGAAAAGCTTAATACTTGAAATACTATAATAATAATAATATTTTAGGTTCTGGGTTCAGTTTTTTTTTACTCCATCGTGCAATAAATAGGAAAATTTAAAAGAATCCAATTGCAAAGTAAAATCTGATGTTCTGCATGTTAAATATAACATGTCTGACCTGTAAATACACCTGATGAGAAATCAAATATGCAACACAGACTTTTTTATTTTCTCTTGTTAGCATACTGCCTTCTTTCCACTCATGCAGACAGGTTTTCGATCAGACCTAAAATTCAGGCACACACACACACACACACACACACACACACACATACTGGGTTTTGATGGTTTATTTGTATCCACTGCCACACACACTCCACAACATCTGTCAGGCTCCCCGGGAAGGCTGCAGCCCAACCAGACATGCTCAATGAAATATGCATGGCACTCTAACATGTGTAAAAATAAATAAATAAATAAATAAATAAATAAATAAATAAATAAATAAATAAATAAATAAATTCACCACGCATCGTCCTCCTGTGGCTCAGCTGTTCATTTATAATACATGGCTGCTCCGTGCACCTCCACGTTGTGCTTACTGCTGTGTCTGTCTGAGCCCACTGTTCATCCCACGTTCTGCTGTCCGTCCGGTTAAAATCACAAAACCTAAAACTGCTACTGACAATATTTTTTTGCTAAATAATTAGCTTTATGAAACAGTTTTTGTCTGTGAACCAAAATGGACATTTATTAACCAATGATGCTTCTGGTTTCTTTCTTTCACTATATGTTGCAGCACGTTCAGCTTTGTATTGCAAAAAAAACTGACAATGGTAGAGACACCCTGCTTTAAATTTTAAATTTTATTTAATTTAATTTTATTCAGTTTAATTTAATTTTATTTTATTTTCTTTTATTGTATTACAGGGACAGTACAACATAATATTATCACCCATGGACAACAGAGGCAGCATACACAAGGCTTCTAGCCAAAAGCTAATTTACAGCCCTTGTTCCTGGTTAGGCTTTTAATCTAATCTAAATAAAAGTTAATGACATAAATAAATGGGTACAGTGCAGTTACAGTTTATTCTATTAAAAAACATAAAAAAATATGTGTCCAGATTGAATTTCAATGTGCACAATGTTAGGTTTTGTTCAGTTTTCTTATAAAAAGTCTCAATTTAAAAATATTTTTTTTCTTTTTTGGTGTGTTGGTTTGACACTGGGATTTCCTTTTTTTGCCACTTCAGTAGAAAACAGAACTGAATGTTAGTTTCTTAATTTCTGCATCATCCATAACTTTTTTATACTAAAGAAGAAAAGGAAAAAGTAGAAGAGAAATATAGGAACTGTAAAGAGAGAAACCGATAGAAATTAGACAACGTGTGAAATGAACACCAATAACACACAGGACTACACACCCGACATCTGACCATCAGCAAATGAAGAGAACAAACACCCAGCAACCAAACATGAACATATGTATGTACATATACCCATACGCACATATATAAACATAAACACACACACATAAACACATCCACACCTACGTACAATAATCACAACTGGACGACACTGGGATTTCCTGAGAATCTATGAAAATATTCCAAAATATAGATATGCATTGAATTTTCATGACATTATAGAAATTTAATAAGAAGTTATTTTTGGAGAAATGTTCTCTACATGTTCAAAATAATAAAACAAACACGGCTCTGTGTTAGTCCTGCAAAGTACCAGAGATCCACATCCCTCCCAACGAGTCCTGGAACAGACATCARCCAAGCTGAAGTCCTAAAAGAGTTAATGAATGAGAGAGTTTTTCTCTTCAGTGTAACATTAAACCCACTCCAACCATAGATTGTGAAGAAGAAAATATGTTTGACTGCAAAGACACAAAGAATTATTGTTGGTTGTAGAAGGAAGTACTCTCCAGAAATGACAGATCTGTCAGGATTAATACCAAAACAAATAAAAAAGAACCATATCTGAGTATTTAAAAACAAATCATTCTGAGGTTGCTGTCAGTGCCTAATGTGCAGKCCTTTTTAAACATCAATGGAAACCCCAAACATCACTCAGTGGTGTATAACATCTGGGATARGCGAGGGTCAAAGGTTCCAGGAAGCAGAGGTCCAATCATAATCCTCTCATAAATATACACAGTCGATGATTGACATCCTGACATCTGGGTCACAGAAAGAGAAATATGTTGCCCCTGCTCCTTTGAGGCTAATATATGTTGTGTATCTGCACCATTTAGAAACAAAAGCCCATAATTTTATTTCTGTGTCTACTTTTAGTTTGGAAAAAATAGCATTAAGTCAAAAATTCAAAACAGTGCCAAAAGACATGAGAAATATAAAATAAATAAAAGAGCAGGAAACTGATCTAACAAGTCTGTGTTTAAGTGATGGAACATTCCTCACATGTTAATTAACACATGGGTTCAAACTCCAGAAAAGGCCTTTGTAACCCGCCACCCAGAAGAAGCGTAAAAATTGTTGCTCTGTGCCAGTTCGGCCCTCTGGCCTGTCTGTACGTTCATCCATCATGTTATCGTGTTCCGTCTGTGAATGAGGCAGTTTTTGGGCAAAGATTAGCCTGTCATCACCACGGGGTCGGGGTCCAAAATAACCGCCGTGTGGTCCAGCTGTTACAAGCACTCAGCTTGGCCACAATGGTCTGCTTGTGTTGGGAGTGGAGTCTAGTGCTCACAACTTTCAGCTCTTCCTCAAGAGCTCTGATTGCGTCAGAGCTGCACAGCTGTCTGATGGGCTGTGCATTCGAAACGGCATGTAGAGGGTTTACTGAACTTTACCAAAACTTAAATTAACTGATAATTTTTCTGTATCCTGTTGTTCAGCTCATTCAGGAGGTAGATTTTACTGATAAAGGAGATGCTTTTTTGCAGAAACTGTTGTGATTTGTCACCAACACTTGGGCAAATAAAGGTGCACGACTTAAAAATCTAGCGAGTGCAACTTTTTGTCTCAGGCACAAAATATATTCAAAGGGAACCAACATGAATCAAGAAGGCAAGTGATCGTCAACAGGCTGCAGGTGAACTGGTTACAAACAGGAACTGGGAGTGACAAAGTGAGTTCACCACRTTTCCAAGGAGATCTGCTGAAACAAAATAAAATGGGAAACTAAGAAGAGGACTGGGTAAAACAAGTGCAGCTCATGAATACAAGATTAGTCTTAAAATAAGRACTAGAAACCAAATATTGTGGCTTATTTCATTTACTTTTCTATTTGAACTGTTGCTGTTTTATTTTGGCAACACGGTCGTGTAATTGCACAGATAGCCAATAACATGTCAGTAACACAAAATTAGCCATTTTTCTGTACATTTAAAAAACTTTTAAAATGACCAAACAAYGAAAAGAATTGCTGATATACTAAAAACATTAGATATAATAAGATATAATAAGATATACCCTCCCAAAAAAACTGTCATAATTAATTAAAGCTTGAGACAAGTAAAATAAAACGTCCGAATTTCCTTCTGTTTGCATTTTAGAGGCAGAAKAGCTGAAGTACACACTAACCTGTTTTGTTCTCCTGGGCTGAGACTGTTCRGTGGAGTTAAGACGTGTGGTTTGGTTTTTAGGTTAAGTATTAAACAGTGTTAAGATTAGAGTTGCGGGTTATGCATTATGCCAATGAGGAAGCCCCACTGGGAAAGATAAAAAGCCTTCTATACCGATCTCCACAACCAGCAGCGATGGTAAGCTGCTCCTGCTGTGTCTCTGTCAGCGTTTGCAAAGAAAAACTGGCTTCAATATTCTGTAAAGACAACCTCCAACWGCCATCTCTGACAAGTAATCTACACCCGCAAAACACTGAAGTGTGCAGAGCAGAATAAAGCTGTTTGCATTATTAAATAAAGATAGGCTCAACCTAACTGTGTTTGTGTAAAGTCCAGTCATCATTATTTTAGTTTTTCTATGTCTAACAAAGGTTCTAGTACTGTGTGTACAGTGTGTACAACTGTATATATGTACAGTGTGTATAACTGTATACATGTACTATGTGTATAACTGTATGCATAAACTGTAGGTATTGTATGTACAGTGTGTATAACTGTATACATGTACTATGTGTATAACTGTATGCATAAACTGTAGGTATTGTATGTACTGTGTGTATAACTGTATACATGTACTATGTGTATAACTGTATGCATAAACTGTAGGTATTGTATGTACTGTGTGTATAACTGTATACATGTACTATGTGTATAACTGTATGCATAAACTGTAGGTATTGTATGTACTGTGTGTATAACTGTATAC
>NW_013952651.1:113668-116000 GCF_001266775.1 Austrofundulus limnaeus | reverse complement strand
CTGTATGTACTCTGTGATTAACTATATGTATGTACTGTATGTATTGTGTGTATAACTGTATTTATATACTGTGTGTATAACTATGTATGTACTGTATGTATTGTGTGTATAACTGTATTTATATACTGTGTGTATAACTATGTATGTACTGTATGTACAATGTGTATGTACTGTGTGGTTAACTATATGTATGTTATGTATGTACTCTGTGTATAACTATATGTATACTGTATGTACAGTCTTCGTTGTCTTTCAGCTGATTAATCCGTGATAATGGATCTGTACAGAATAYTCATATCTTGGTCATAAAAAGCCTTAAGTAGTGTTCTAATATTTGACTTCTGTTATTTAAAGAYTTTTTCATGTTATCATATTTACAGGAAGAGATCCTGCATGTTGCTCACAGCATGTGTGTCAAGCAGGGACAATTTCATTAGCAAACCGGAGAGATACCACAGGCTGGATTAAGGACTTTCTAAATAGGAACAGCTAAATACACATCTCTTCTCTCTCACGGCAATCTGACGTTAACTTTCCAATTTCACGCCAACAGATCGAGCAGAAGAAATGGGAATTTGCCTCCAGACACAGCAGCAAGATGAAATCCACAGATATCCCAAAGTGGATAACAAAGCGATGCCATGTCTAATCAAACCTTCACTTCGTTTAAAATAATAAAAAAAACTAACATGAACCATGACATTTCAACAAATGGGTTAATTGCTTTTTTAAAAGCTGGCACTTAAACACATTTATTTCGTTTTAAGTGTGAGTCGTAATGTTCCTGTTGAGGGTTGTCGAGGCCAGAAGATTCACTCTAAATGTAAATAAGTGGTGTTTAAAATGCTGTTAGCTGCACACTTGTTAGAGCAGGAGATAAAACTGGGGAGCKGGTTCTCCACAGGGGTCAAGTCCCTAATTAACCCAAAAGGCTTAGTCATTTTCTTTTCTCGTTTGTGGAAAACAATTCAAGACAAGAAGACAAACGTGGGTTACTTAAGTCTTCTTTGCTTCTACGTCCTCCTCTTTGGGCCGATATTTGAATATTTTAGTTTYTAAAGTGAAACAACTCAAGCTGATGAGAGATTAATTGTTACTTTCCTTTTTTAGCACAATTTTAAAATGCCAGGTTTTAACTCTTTGCATATTAATCAGTATATATCATTTTATTTATTCAAAAAAGATAAGATCCAAAGGGTTAAAAGGTCACAAGGTTTTAGAGAGCTGCTGCAGGAGAACTGTCCAACAAGGAGGAGAATATGATTCAGATCTACAGTCGTGCAGGTGTGGAGTCGTGTGGTTTAACCTGCTGAGACACCATTCCTCAAACTGGGAGGGAGCAATCTAAATTGCATCAGTGAGGCTGAAGCACCGTCACAGTTGGAGCTGTGATTGACCAGGAAGATAAGACAAATGGGAACGATTATTATGGGAAAGTAGATTGCAGTATATAATGTACAGATAAGTTGACGCGTTTAACCTTCATTAACTTCTGAGTGCAAGTATTTGTAAGTCGAGGGAGAGAAAAGGACAAAATGATGTTGTTTAAACAGTCGATGTACCGGTAGATACTGGAGTAGAAAAAGGGCCAAAGAATCCAAAACCTCTAAAGCTGAAYTCCGAGGTGCATCACTTTCTGTCACACTCTGAATCATAATAAACTTCACTGAAGAAGATCCAGAATGGCTCCATTGACAGAAAAACACACAAAAAAACAGAGTTTCTGGAAGCTGTTTGTGAGATGAGTGGTGTAATTGTGTGTAATTGTGGAAGGAATGGACAAATGTATCCACATCACTTTATAAAGCAGAAGTCTTCAACTGGTTGCAATCACTAATTTTTTATTGAATCTCTTTCAAATCCAAACGCAACTTTAAAGGCGACATATCCACTTTTTTAGTTGTTAAATACATTTTGTTGTGGACTTGGAGTCTCTAGGAGGCAGAAAAGTAGAATTTAGTCTCTCCTGGTGCTGCAGAGATATCTTCATTTTCTATTTGGATCAGATTTTTCAGCTCGTTCAGTTTTCTCTGTTTTCTATGACGTTTTCTGGACTATTACGTTCAAACTATCTGTGATGGAATTACCATAAGGTCTGAATTTACTGACTACAATTTCCTCATCTTCATTCTCCTCTGGTTCTGGGTCAGACTCTGGTTCTGGGTCAGACTCTGGTCCTGGGTCAGACTCTTGTTCTGGTCAGACTCTGGCTCTGGGTCAGACTCTGGTTCTGGGTCAGACTCTGGTTCTGGGTCAGACTGGTTCCAACATGTAAGGCTGGATGAACAATTCTCTTCTGTTATGGTGCGTTCACACCAAACGCGATTTCAGC
>NW_013952651.1:111842-113278 GCF_001266775.1 Austrofundulus limnaeus | reverse complement strand
TCTCTGAATTATCTGGTGAATTAATTATGAATTAATTATCTGATGAACGTGACATGCTCTTGCTCTCTGTAAATAAAGCAAAGCCACTTCCTCAACYGACATTAAACAGAGCCAGAGGAGGGAGGGGCGGGGAGGCTGTTGCCGTGCAGCGCTTCAACAGCTGACCTGCGTCTGACCTCAAAGTGCACAAGTGACCAACTTCAGCGTTGGCTGCGATTTTGAAGCTGAAATCGCRTTCGGTGTGAACGCAGCATAATTGACATGTTTTAATGAAATTGTAGATAAAACATGTCTGTATTGCTAGAAAACGTAAACCCCTCTCTCAAATCAGAGTGGACCGGTCTGGAAGCAGGAGGGGGCGGGGCTTAAAGTGTCTGAGACACACACAGAAAAAGTGGTGAAAAAGGAGCTGGTAAATTTAGAATAAGACGGAATTCAAACCAAAACATTTTAATTCCACTTTATAAAGACCCAACTGAAGGATTTAAATGAGAAAAGGAAGAATTTAAAAGCATMATATGCCTACTGACCAAACAGGTTCAAATGACAGGAATAAATATCTGTTCACTCCCATCATGCAAATAAATAAAAGTTCTGCAAARCGTGAAAGTTTATTCCCTACTGCCTGGATTTCTTTATGTTTATCTTTATCTTCAGACATTACCTTTTAGCAGAATAAAACTCCACAGTTTGCTTTCAAAGTGCAGCTCAGTCCTTGTTTATGTATAAAAGGAGAAGGAGTGTGTGTGTGTGTGTGTGTGTGTGGGTGTGTGTGTGTGTGTTTGTGGGGGGGTAAGAAGGTGACTCTCTTGGCTTGCCTGCAGGGATGTGTTGCAAGGTGCGGGGACCCTCCTGCTTCCAGCTGCTGTTCCTCCCTCTGATGGGGTCCTGCTGAGAAGTTACTGACCTTGAACGGCGCTGAGCAGAAAGCAGAGCCTGGAAGAAAACAAGAAGAAAGAAATTAAATGAAATAGTAACTTGTGTATGTCCCTGCTAGGATTGTTAAATAATAATAACCTTTTATTTTTGCTTTGTTTAGTTTTTTTTTCATAACTTGTTAATTTTGTTTTTTTTTTTATTGTTTTCAAATGCTGCAAATCATTACAACATACAGTTTTAAAATGCTGCCATGTACAGAAAATAGTTTGGACACGGATGCCGAGAGCCTGAAGGAATAAGGATTAACTAAACTCATTGGAATCATTACTCTGGTTTCACGACAAAAAAAAAAACTAAGAGGCTTAAAACTGAAAAGGGGGATTGTTTTCACTCTCTGCACTTCTCCAGATTTCAAGACATTCTTTAAAGCGAAGCCAGTTTTAAACAAGCTGAACTCCAGCGTTTAATGACGCCGTACCAATGAAGATATGAGACAACATGTGCAGGACTGGAACCCACGCACGCACGCACGCACACACACACACACACACACACAC
>NW_013952651.1:107279-109868 GCF_001266775.1 Austrofundulus limnaeus | reverse complement strand
TGTGTGTGTGTGTGTGTGTGTGTGTGTGTGTGTGTGTGTGTGTGTGTGTTCTGTCCCTGTTTTTTCCTGGCCCCTCCTTCCATCCAGACCCACCTGGGGATCCGGTCCACATGTGGCTGAGTGTGTTTCCACTGCCTCCTCCTCCTCTCAGAGCAGAGGAGGAGCTGAGCCCTCGGGGCTCAGGTCCTCTAATGAGACACTGGTTGCTCTGCGTTTGTCCCCGTCAGAACAGAGGAACCAGCTCGCTGACTGGGCTGGGCGTGGAGGCCGRCCGGGCTGCAGCATCTTTGAAAGGACTTAGTGCAGCTGAGCGTGAAATCCCAGTGTCTCCTGCTGGACGCGGTTCTTTAAGCAGATGTTGAACTCACAAGCACCTGGAAGGATGTATGATCATCTGAGACCTGATCTGTGTTTTAGTTTCTGTATGTTTGACTGTAAAGCCTGCAGCGCCTGCAACCTATCCTTGGATCAATAAATTGTATTGATTTTTGAGCCAAATGGGTCAGTTTTATTTAAATATTTACTTGTTTTGAGAATTCTAAAATGTAAATCGCTTCAAGTTGGTCCGTTATATTTACACAGTAGAAAACAATTTCACCATGAAAATGTGTTTTATCATTTTAATGCACAAATTTGAAAGAAAAAAAAGGCCTGCCCAGGAAAAAGACTGCAAAAATAATAAACAAAAACAACAAACATGAACTAAAGACTATTTACCGAAAAGCTCAGTGATTTTTCACCAGTTGTTCCAATTCATTTACAGTTTATATATGAAAACTATCAAAAATAAAAAAGTGAACACATTTTTAAAGCGGCTCACGTTGCACTTTATAATCTTCCAAATGTGAAATTTTAATTTTCGTTTAAACATTTTATCGTCTCAGAAATTATGTTTCAATTAACTCATTGAAAACAATCAAGCATGAAAAAGCAGAGCGCTGTGGGCTGAGCTGCACTTCTGCAGAACCAAGTTCAGGTGAAAGAAGCCAAACGTGAGGATGACACATGAAGTTTTTTACTTTTACTGTCGATACTTCAAGCTAATGAGCAATTATTCAATATTTAAGACGTAGAAGTTGCTTAGAAAGTTTGTATAAATGTAAAAAGGAAGGAGGAGCAGAGCTGAACACACATGAACAGAACTCTTTGACAAAGTTAAACAGATTTCCAGAGCAGAGATTAGCTGTGACAGYATGTAAGAGAAAAATTAATTAGTTAATTAATTAGTTAAAAATGTTTTACATTGGAAGCCAAAATCCTAATTTCTTCACGTTCAGGGGTATCACCTCTTTAAAGTGGAATTTTTGAGGGTTAAGATGTGAAGTTTAAAAGAAAAGTGCAAAATACTTTTTTTTTTAATTTGACTGGATTTTACTGTGTAAAAATWGTTCAGTAAAGTTTTAGACTTGTCTGTAGACCCTGGGATGTTTGCTGCCATGTTCTGTTCAGAAAGTCTAAATAAAGAAGCACCTGTGTAAAATCTGTCATCCATTTCTCCATTTCATCAAAAATTACTGATGTTTCAAGAAATGATGCTTGAGTTTCCTGATGAAGATAAATCTAAATGTTCAGGTGTTACATGAGTTTGTTTTATCCCCTGAACTACAAAGATGTTCCTGCTGTTAATATTTGATTTAAATGTCAAACTGACCTGAGAAAAGCAACATTTCCTGCAGATATGATCTGTTTTGACTAAAACTTCATGCAGCTGAACTGAACGTGATGAGATTATATTTTCTCAGCCTGTTGAGTCAAAACTTTCACCTGAAAAACTGGATAATGTTACCAGTTAGTTCTTTAGTTGATATTTTTTATCTTCCCTCATATTTTCATTTATTTCTGTCTAATGTTCCCGTTTTTTCTTTCCATCACATCGCCTCTTGTTTCATTTCTCTGTGATTTAACTGTTTTATCTTCATCTATTTTATTTAGGTTCTTTTGTAAAGTACAGCTAAAAAGATGCTCAGTTTTTTATCTGTCCTGCTGTATTTCCACATTTCTTTTTTTTTCTTTTCTTTATTTGAGGTCAGCAGCTTCTCGGGGATTTTCCATCAGACACATGGAGCTGTGTGGAAGTGTGACTCCGGCGGTCCTGATTGGCTCTCGCTGATCTTTTGGAGGAACCCYCTCAGCTGTCCACACTCCCTCCTGCTTCATCTTCCTCCTTGTTTTTTTGTTTTTTTTACCTCATCATTTTCAGGTTTTATCGTTCCTGCTCCTCTTAGTTTTCACCTGCAGTTTGATTATTTCACCTCTCTTATACATATGATGATCTGTTTCCTGTTCTTTTCCCTTCAGAAACTCCTTTTCACATTAATTTACCTTTTTTTCTTTCTTTCTTATATTATTTATCAACTAAATGTATTTCAGATGATTAAAACTACAACATAAGTTATAGGGTGAACTTTTATTCTGCCTTCTTTCAATTCAAAATGGCTTAATCTTCATGTTAATTCTGACATATTTTATTATTTTAATTCAGTCTGACAATGAAAGAATAATTTGTAATGTGTTGGGACTGATAAGCATTAATAAAAAGTGATTTTTTAAAAATATATAAATACATTTTGTGTCACCCTGTCAGATTTA
>NW_013952651.1:103086-106032 GCF_001266775.1 Austrofundulus limnaeus | reverse complement strand
TTTGAACTTGGTCACAGCTCATTCTGCAAGTCCACTGCTGTAGGCAAAGGCATGCTACATGGCAATGCACACTTGTTTTTACATCGTAAAAACCCGTGTCTAGTTTGTTTTGTCATTCTGTATAATTAAAAGCTTCCTCTCAGGTATGCAGTCCTTATATTGAGTGGCGTGAGAGCGCTGCGGTCAGTGTTTTGGTTCAGGCGGTTGTGCCAGATATCCAGATGCCAGGCCTGGAGAGTCAGAGTTTTGGCAGCAGCTCAGCAGCAGACAGCTGGCTGACAGCAGCATTCGGAGACTTTAACCTGCCCARACAGTTCTCCTCACCTGGGGCTTGAACAAAGCCACTGCTGCACCGCAGGCAGACATGCAGATGGGTTTCACATATCCGTGCACTTTGCTTTTATTTTTGTTGCAGACATTTGGCATTAAAAAGTGTATGAACATGCATCACAAAAGCTTTTATTTTTAAATACGTTTGCATGATTAAACCTAAAACCAGTATCTGACTGGACTGCAACTATTTGCTGGAAGGTTGCTTTTTAAGCTCCTTGCATGAGTCAGCGAGGTGTGCCATCCTGTCACTTGATTTTACATTAATATAAAATCATGCAACAAGTTTTCTGAGTCATTGCAAATGTCTCAAAATCATCTGAATTTCCAACCCATCTCAGGAGAGCTGGAGCTGTATGATTCCTGGATGAGATCGACAAAACCCACACTGATAAATAGGCTTATAAAATACTTCATATGTGCCTGTTTTTATTTCAAAACAGAACTTCTGCAGATTAAATGAAGGAATTTGCACTTTTTTTGCCATTTTTTTTAACCCTTTAACAGTYGTTATTCCACCAGTGGACAAAAATGTTGTGGCTTCTGCATTCCCAGAGGCTTTTATTTTGAAAACTAAGGTGTCAGACAACTTCCTCTGGTTCTTACCTTTGACACCCTTTTAAAAAAACAAAGTTAAAATGTCGAAAGGCTTTTAAGGAGTTACAGGGGTGACTGTTAATGAGTTTTAATTTCATTTATTTATTTATTTATTTATTTATTTATTTATTTATTTATTTATTTTTGAGTCTCCATACAGTTGCAGCCCAGTACTGCAGCTGTTCTCCATAGTTTGATGCTCAGTAAGATACGACTTCCCAAATTTACCCAAATCCAACTTTTTAAATGAATTTCTTGACTGATGAGGAGCAGCTTTTGTCTTTAAACAACTGGATGATTCCCACACTATAAATAAAATATCAACATATTCAATAGTAATTACTTTTGTCTTTTATTTCTCACGTTTATTGTTTCAGGCTGAAAATAATGTTAACATTGTTATAGTCTGACTCACAGTTCCATCCTTATGCTGTCTCATGCCACAACCTGCTTTTATGTTGGGTTTTTTTGTTTTGTTTTGTTTTGTTTTGTTTTTTGACTGACACGGCAGAATCTTATAGAAATCTGCTGATTCTTTATTTGCATTTTCTGCAGCTGATCGTTGAGCTTAAGCTGCTTTTAGTTTTGATTTCRGTCCAGTCCACATGGCTCAGGCTCAGTGTCAGCGAACCACCTCAAACACACGTAAAACAATTCCACCGCTGACAGAKCTGTGTCGAGGAAGCTTGTAAGGTTTCATCTCCTGACTTGCAAACAGGTCTTTCTTATTAATTAGTGAAGATGTGCTGCAGACTGACAGACAGATAACAGATAGGACCAGGCAGGTTTCCAGCAGACAAGCAGGAACACAGCAGGTCGGTGCTGCTGAACACCTTCTGACACGGAGCTTCAGGTCAGCAAAAATGTAAATAATAATGTAACGATTGTCTTATTTTTTATGGGATTATTAAAAATATGAACAAAATATGTGACATATCTAAAAGCCTCTCCCTGTGAGGAGGATTTGAACCAGCACACGAGTACACAGGAGTACATAGATACTGTCCAAAGGCCCTAAATGAATTTTCAAACAGAAAAGCTTTGTTTCAGTTCATAAAATGAACTTTTTTACCAAACGTTCTCAGATGTGAGGGAGGTTTTGTTGATGTGAAGCAGGGACATGTTGTGAGGTCAAACAGCTGATAAAAATAATTTTCTAACTTTTGGTTCCTGCCAAACTTAAATGTTGCGTTTTGCAAAATACCAAGAATGTTACAAAAACCTGGTTCCTCTCGCAGGAATCGGGTGTCTGTTTTCATTTTGGGTTTTAGTTTTTGATGTAAACTTTCCAGTTTCTAAATTCATTTTATTGTTTTTATTTTCTTACACGTTCATTTCAAATGTTGGGATTTTGTTCTAAAAAAATGTGACCTGATTTCTTTAGAGATTTTCCTGCCTTGCACTGATCACACTGCTGCTGGGTTGTTGGCTCCAGAACTGTCTCAATTAAAGGTGCAATATGCAAAACGTTCACATAGAGACAGGAAGTTTGAATGTGGACACATGGAACCCAGATTATGCTAAAGCTCAAAATTAATTAAACTTGATTTTGTTTGGTTTCTTATCAGGAGAGCCTTCCAGACTGGATTACAAATGAAATGTCAATAGAAATCCAGTTTTTATTATTCTTAACATTCATCATCAGAATGACAATCTACACCAGCAAATCAACTGTTGATGGAAAACTTCATCATCCAGTTTGATTTGAGCATCTTCAGCCACTGAACACCTTCTTTAAGAGTCCCCAGAATAAAAAACCTAAATCAGTGTATTAACACGTGAGTGAACCCTTTAAGTTCAAACATTAAAGTGTTATTCTGCCACTCTGTGCAGTCAGAGTGAGTTTTGGAGTGAAAGCCAGTTGAACCTACACTGAGAAAAATAACTTGTAAGATGCACTTGATAAAAATCCTCTAAAAAATTTGCACTAACGTTTGTTAAGTAAATTTAAATGCTACAAATGCATGTAATATTTACTCATCAATATCTAGTAAAAGTTATTAAGAATATAGTTGAAGA
>NW_013952651.1:100333-101847 GCF_001266775.1 Austrofundulus limnaeus | reverse complement strand
TCTGACCGCTAGTTGGCAGCAGTGAGCCAGCCATTTTTATGTTGTAGTTCAGCCTCTGACCGCTACTTGGCAGCAGTGAGCCAGCCATTTTTATGTTGTAGTTCAGCCTCTGGCCGCTAGTTGGCAGCAGTGAGCCTGGCTCACTGCTGCCAACTAGTGGTCAGAGGCTGAACTACAACATAAAAATGAACGGCTGGCAGGAAAGCTGACATTTTAAACCTTAATAAAAAATCGATACAGGGCTTTAGAATATTGATACAGTATCGGGAAATGAAATATCGCGATATTTCAATGTATCGATATTTTCTTACACCCCTAAACAATATTAGCATTTACTTTTTTTGTACAGTACTATTGATTTATAATATAATGTGAATTGTTTATTTAGTAAATTCTAGTAGTTTAGAGATTTTGATATTTTTTTGTAAAATTTAAGAGTAATTAAATAAATGTTACCACACTCAAAAATCTTTTTTTTTCAGTGTACTGACCTTGTGAACATGGGAGACCGTTGTGTCCCCCTGTAATTACATTAAGCCCAGAATGGAGCAGAATATTAGCTGGAATGAAGAGGAATGTGCAGCGGTCCCAGCCCGGCCACCGAGCCATTGTCTGCACGTCTGAAGGCTGGTGTTTGTTTTTGATTGTTTTCTGTAAACCAGAAACATGGGTCTTTCTCAGGGAAGAAGAGCAACGGTCACAGCAGGCTGTGGGACGTCCACTGCTGCAGATACACATGTTTATATGATCAGATAAACACACATATAGGGTTTCATGGAAGGGAGGAGGACATGTCACATGCACAGAAGTCAGCTGTCTGACAGAGTTCCTCCTGGGTTAACTAAAGTTTTTTATCTCCGAGGGTCACACCGTAAACCTTTATGATACGATGCGGATTGAAGATGGTTTTAATGGAAGAAAACTGCTGTTTAATCCAGTTTGTTATCTCACTAAGTGTTTCTGAGGGAGAGAGAGAGAGATGAGGAGGAGGAGGAGGAAATCTGGGTGGTCTCACAACTTCCTCGCTCACTCCTGCGTATCAACCGGAGATGTGTGATTCACTGTCATTAGCATTCCAGCTCAGCAAACCATCAGGATGTGAGGAGTGGCCACAAAGTCTCCCCGTCTGTCTCTGAAATTCACTTTTTGCTTTCTAACACTCATTACYGCTTCCTGTTGGACTTTTTTATTCAGTTCTCTGTAAACTGTTTGTTCCTGCGACAGATTTATGTTAAAGATACAATCAAGACATAAATACACAATAAATCATTCAATTATTGTCAACTATATTTAGTTTATTACATCATCACTTGTGGTTTGGTGATCACAGCGTGGGCAAAATTTCTGATCCAAGCTTCATTTTTTATTTTCAATAATTATTCTCTAAACCAGTCATTCCCAAAGTTGGGGTCGGGACCCAAAGTGGGGTCCTGAAACATCAAGGTGAGGTCCTGAAAAGATTTTCTGAATTAATGACATTTTTGCCTTAGTTGTTACAAAGGAGTGAGGTTAGT
>NW_013952651.1:97504-100323 GCF_001266775.1 Austrofundulus limnaeus | reverse complement strand
ATACTGTGTAAAACATGAGTAATTCTGTGTAAAACGTGTTAAACATGTAAAACGTGTTAAACATGTAAAATGTGTTAAACATGTAAAACGTGTTAAACATGTAAAACGTGTTAAACATGTAAACATGTTAAACATGTAAAACGTGTTAAACATGTAAAATGTGTTAAACATGTAAAACGTGTTAAACATGTAAAACGTGTTAAACATGTAAACATGTTAAACATGTAAAACGTGTTAAACATGTAAAATGTGTTAAACATGTAAAACATGTTAAACATGTAAAACATGTTAAACATGTAAACGTGTTAAACATGTAAAATGTGTTAAACATGTAAACATGTTAAACATGTAAAACATGTTAAACATGTAAAACGTGTTAAACATGTAAAATGTGTTACACATGTAAAATGTGTTAAACATGTAAAATGTGTTAAACATGTAAAACATGTTAAACATGTAAACGTGTTAAACATGTAAAATGTGTTAAACATGTAAAATGTGTTAAACATGTAAAACGTGTTAAACATGTAAAACGTGTTAAACATGTAAACGTGTTAAACATGTAAAATGTGTTAAACATGTAAAATGTGTTAAACATGTAAAATGTGTTACATATGTAAATGTGTTAAACATGTAAAACGTGTTAAACATGTAAAATGTGTTAAACATGTAAAATGTGTTAAACATGTAAACATGTTAAACATGTAAAACATGTTAAACATGTAAAACGTGTAAAACGTGTTAAACATGTAAAATGTGTTAAACATGTAAAATGTGTTAAACATGTAAACATGTTAAACATGTAAAACGTGTTAAACATGTAAAACGTGTTAAACGTGTTAAACATGTAAAATGTGTTAAACATGTAAAACGTGTTAAACATGTAAAACGTGTTAAACATGTAAAATGTGTTAAACATGTAAAATGTGTTAAACATGTAAACGTGTTAAACATGTAAAACGTGTTAAACATGTAAAATGTGTTAAACATGTAAACGTGTTAAACATGTAAAACGTGTTAAATATGTGAACGGTGTACTTCCTGTGTGTCTGACCTGTGTGTAATGACCACACATCTTATCTTCATCACAAGAGTTGTTTTGGAAGTCGTAGTACAGACGTTCTGTTAGAAATAAATAAATAAATAAATAAATACAGATCATCTCCACCCAGATAAAAATAAATGTTCCATATATACTCAGTTTACAATACTTGACTGTACTTACAGTCCAACTAAATACTTTAAACATTTTATTAATAAGCTTCAGAGAAGGGTGGGATTAAATAAGTTTTTGGCTTCTTCCCATTCCTTTTCAAATATGTTAATTTTGTTATTATTTCTTGTTTTGTTTTGTATAGGTGTTTGAAATAAACTAACTATTTTACATTGACAATATTCTCATCAAATGTAAAAGAATTGAACCCAAACGAAGCCTCTAAAGTTCAAAAAGACTTCATACATGCAAGTCAAGACCACTTTTAAAGATTACTTTGGGTCTTAACGACATGCAGCTCAAGATGTTTGCAGGAGATTATTCAGCAGCTTTAATWAGTTTTCATGCTGATTTATTGGATTATTAAAATGTTGATTTAGTTTCTTCTTGGTGCCCAAAAAATCTTCTGATGCACGACACACCTGTGTGCTGCTCACCTGTTTGYTCATTATTAAACAAAAAATAAATTAAATTAAGAAATCATTTTTAGTTTGATAACTGTGTCTTTCTGCCAAAGTTCTGCATGTCAGAGCAGTCTGTCCAAAAATACTTGGTCARGTTTGTAAAATAAGTAAAATCAATCAAACGAGGAAGTGTCTCCATCTTGGCTCTTACTTCCTGTTACTGCACATCTGTCATCAATAATTGAAGGCCTTGCAGCTTACTCAGTGTAAATTTGTGCTTTTTGTGAATCTAATGAATGATCAGGGGGGTTAGGTTTTTGTGCCACTTGTTGTTAAATTGCTGGAAAAGAGCAGAAGCCTAATTTCTCACATGTAATGCAAACTGCAGGTTTGGATACGCAGYGAGCAGCCCAGATGCTTTTTGCCTGAAGCCATATTGACTCCTGCCTGACTACAGGTCAGTATGGCCGGAGGCACTATTTGCACCAGCTCGTGCCTGAGCCTGCACACAGGCGTCGGGCTGAAAAAGCAGRCTCACTCCTGATTGGCTCAGACTGAGGCTAAAAACTTAGATGATGCCCCCAGAGACCCACAAGGCCATGTTGTGGTACCTTGCTCCTGATAACCCTATCTGCTGCTGCTGCTTCTGAATACTGATTTCACATTGATTGATTCAAATCCACAGTCCTGCTTGTGACGGTTTAGTGTTATTTTGATTTTAAAAAAACAAAGTAATAGAAACAGAGTTTACACTAAAACACAAGAAAAAATCATAATCTGTTTATTATTTTCAAGTAATGGTTCCTGTTTCTGCTGAAGAGATTTATAAATGAAAACAGAAACATTTTGATCACACGCCTGGACCGTACCTGCTGAAAGTAGACACTCTCATCACTTTGTTCATCACCTACATCATTTATAATAATCTGAGATGAAGTTAGGATTTGCTTCACTCTGGATGACCACCCTGCCATGGTGTGGGGTKCCTCTTAAAAACACAGTGGACTCTGTTGTTGGATTGATCCATGATGGTTTTAAACATAAAACTTCTGCAGCAAGGTTTTGGTGGTTATTGTCTCCATGTCTCAATTCATGGGCTGCATCCTCATCAGTGTACATTTGTCGGCTGCATTCAGCGGGTAAAATAAGTATTGAACACGTCACCATTTTTCTCAGTAAATATATTACTAGAGGTGCTAATG
>NW_013952651.1:92618-94457 GCF_001266775.1 Austrofundulus limnaeus | reverse complement strand
GTGGAAAAAATACTTGTTTTTCACTCACATTTGATGCATATTTGTCCTCAAATATGTCCAAATTAGCGATTCAAAATGGCCGACCATAAGTCTTTTTATCCAAACAAAATACTTCTCCTGGCCACAAAAATCACTCTTCCATGTCTTGAAGCACTCGAAACACTTAATAACAAATATATTTTCATCTTATCAGCAGGTTTAGTCAGCTAACTGGCCAAAAAATGATGGAAAAAAAGTTTTCCTGTGAGTGTAGCTTCCTTTGTTAGCGAAGCACAGCTGTCTAAGTATGGCGACCTCCTCTGTGTTCCCCTCGTCCGTCACTAAGTAAAGTTCCCACCCCCTCGTACCAAATGAAGGTACGGTGATTGGCTACACAGCTGTGGCATCAGAACAAACCTCAGAGCTGACTGGTTGATTCTACAGTCAATCAAGTCCAGGATGTGGAAACAGAAAGTTGGTCACTTCTCATATATTATTGGCTCTGGACWGCCGATACTTGAACCCAGTTGGTCAAATGAGGTGTCAATCAAAAGAGGAGGGCCTAGACGTTAAGTTTGATGCATTGCACACAGGATRAACAGAATCACAGAACGACATTTCAAAATAAAACAAAAACGGCACGSGGGCGTTCTGCTGAATATTAACAGAACCATTTGCTAACCACTGCTTGGTAAAAGAAGTGAAACTAAAGTTGACAGAGTTGGAGCGTTCTCATGTCACCGTTCATGCAGTGATCCTGACAAAGCACCTCAAGATATCACTCTTCTACAAGCATTAATGAACTGTCAGGCTTTTAATTGTGACTTTCCTAACTCCTGTRATGTGCCCAATTAGCAACTCAAGAAAATCTTGGTTTTCCTTCAAACAGAAGATGTTGTTTTCAGCATTTTAATTGTAAAGTGATAAAATACTGCTGCAGTTAAAAACCATACAGAAGTCAAACTGTGAGTCTGACGCCACAGAAAGGGAAAAATAAGCCAAGAATAAAAAATGTTTCATGGTCTGGAAATGTATTTTACTTGTACTGATCAGAACTAGCTTGGTCAGTGATTCTGCATAATGTGCTTTGTCCCAATAAAAGAGAGGGCAGCAGCAGGGACCARAGTCTGGAGGCTAATTGGTGTTGTCAGCATTTTAAACACAATTAATCACAGTTCCTTCTTCCCCTTTTTACTGACCTAATTGTAGGTGATAATGATTGTTTGGAGCCTAATTTAAACAAATAATTAACAGATGGATGTTGACAAATAGGCTGACTTGAGTCTTTGCAAAGCCGGCCTCATTGTGTTGCTGACTGAGCTGAATGGAGGCAGCTACCCAACGCAGCTCCAGACTGAATACAGGCTTTAAGCTGCAGAACAAACAGCTCCAGCACCTCGTGTTGCTCTGACAAAGATTTGCATCGTTAGTGCGGTTAAGTGAGGTTAAAATAGATGAGCAATTTGTTCATTTGAGGATTTACAACTAAACTAAGCATTTAATAGTAGGTCTGAAGAAACAATGGACATTTACCTGATTTAAAGGGGTTAAAACGAAAACTTTGAGTATTATAATGTCTGCTCAGTATTTCTTTATGAGTTCACAATTTTTGGATTATCTCTTTGCAGTTAAATAAATTATCATCACAACGATAATTTAAAACATGACCTTTTCACATCATTAAGCATAAAAGTTAAGATTTTAATTTAAGTTTTTTGTTGTTTTTGTTGCTTTAAAAACACAAACCTGCTAATCTGCTGAGTTATTTGCTATTTTAATTAAAAATTTAAAGGAACATTTTAGTTTAATGTCAGGTTCAGCGCCATTCTTCTGAATTAGTCAGTAGCTGTGTTTCCATTG
>NW_013952651.1:90079-91718 GCF_001266775.1 Austrofundulus limnaeus | reverse complement strand
CTTCCTGTTATCTTCATCATCATCTTTTCCACCAGTAGTAACAGCCGGTTGTTGATCACGTGACTCCCGTGATGCAAAAAAGTGTTTCCATTGCAGTTTTGCAAAAAGCATCAATTTCGATACGACCGAAAAACCACCTCATCCTAGCGCAAAAATATTTTGTCGAAAAACTTTTTTTTTCGAAATTGACGTGTTTCCATTGAGCAAATTTATTTTTGATATTCTAATTTGCACATTTTCATGGTCAATGGAAACACAGCTATTCTTATATCAGAATTTCACAGAAGTCAGACCATGTTTGTTCCCAGATCATGCTAACGACATGAACATGTTCTGCTGGTGGCTGTTTGTAGAGGTCCCCCCCCCCACCCCCGTGCCAAATGAGGGGGCTTAGCTGAGAGTCAGCATGTTCTCAGGCATTGTCTCTAGTCCAGGACCACCCGCTCCCCCTCGCTGTCCCACTGTCACTCAAACAATACAATGCTACAACTTTGTTACCAACCCCCAACCCTATTTACTCAGACAGCCCCTCCCTGCTCCCACCACCCACACTCTGGACACAAGGAGTGGTGACATGATGTTTTTTTAGTGGTGAATGCCGACTATTAGTCAACAGCTGGACCACGATTCATTCAGAGGCCCAGTCGAGTCATGACACGGTGGCTTTGCACAACCGAGTCAGAGCAGAGGGCGAGGGACATGAATATTTAACAACTAAACAAGTTCTCACACAGTGCAAAACTCTTCTCCCAGTTGTGTTGAGGCCAGTCCTGCTTCAGACTTTTAACAGACCACATCTGCACGAGCCCCACGTCATGAAACCACCACAGTCCACCCAGGACACACTGAGACACTGCCACAACCAACGGCTGGGTCTCAATTCACGGGCTRCWTCCTCATGAGTTCGTAGCCCACCTGGACCACATGAGCCAYATCCTTCCCTGGTCCAGGTGCATGAAACTGCTGTGAAATTRSACGGTCTAGGCTTCGCTTGGCRTTGGTTTGATGTAAGTTTGTGTGRCCACATGCTACCCTCTTACCACAGTGATCAGTTTTATATCAGACTAAAAAGCATTGAGACATGTACTTACACGTCTTTTCACTGGAAGWATAACTTCACAATTAAAACGTTACACGTAAATAAAAAAACAARAATTATTGATTTGGGTTCAGCTCCAGTATCAGTACTTGTAGTTGCATTGGTTACGCTTTCTTTTATGGTTCCCTTATTACCACGTAATTACAAGGTAATAAAAAGGCCATTAAATGTAATTACTACCTTATTACCATGTAATTACGTGGTAAATAGGGTACAATTTTACTATGTCATTAATCGTATGCAGTAATGTAGCACTTACCTGGTAATGTTACCCAATAAAGGTAATTTTACTAACAGTAGTTTTTCTTTTGTACCCTAATTATCACGTAATTACATGGTAATAAGGTAGTAATTACCATTTAATTACTTTATTATCTTGTAATTACATGGTAATAAGGGTACCATAAAAGAAAGCGTTACCGTTGCATTTTTTTGTTTAACATCTTATTGCAACATGAATTTCATCAGTTGTTACCAAACTTACGTTTAAAAACCAGAGGTTTATAGAAACTAAGTACATTTACTTCGTTATAGTAATTC
>NW_013952651.1:86228-87767 GCF_001266775.1 Austrofundulus limnaeus | reverse complement strand
GACATGTTCCATATTTATTTTACCCGCTGTAAATGTATATAAACTGAAACAGCTGGACTAGTACATCCTAAATTTAACATAAGTTCATTCTTTTAATACAACAGTCATTTCTACAGTTTTTGGGGAGGTCACCTCCTAATAAATGACCTTACAGAAAATCTAACTGCTCATTTTAAATCAATACTTTGACTTTTAATACTTAAGTGCAAAAAATATCAGACACTTTAAGACTTTTACTCAAGTAATATTCAAGAAGACTTTAACTTTTACCAAAGTGAGTTTTTGGTAAGATACTTGTTCTTTTACTCAAGTATCACTTTGTGGTACTTTATACAACACTGGACAGTGCAACAGTGGTTAGTGCTGTTGCCTCACAGCAAGTTTCAGTTTGCTTCCTCCCTGTAAATGTTATAATTTAGTCATATATTCTATTCTTTTTTAATGACCTTCATTTCTCCAGTTTTCAAGAGGCTGAAGGAGTTTTAAAGCAATCAGAATTTTTTTCAACCTGATGTAAAATATTCAGTTCTGACAGAAGAATCCTCCAAATAAATGTTGTCGATTGTTTTTTAGCCACAAAACAACTGAATCCAGTTAAATTAAATCTCTCTTTGTTATCCAGATGTAACTAATTCACCAACAATACGAGCTGAAAATACACTCTCATTAAATGATAACACGTTGCAGGTTGTTCCTCTTGTGTGTGTGTTCATAAATTCCAGGCACGGGGACGTGAACCTCAACCTTTCTTAATAGGAATATATCGGGATCCATTTGCATAATCCACTTCATAATCCACTGCAGCACTCGGCGGTGACAAAGATAAGGAGGGGTAGCCTCTGTTTCTCCTGGGAATGCTCCACAGATAAACGGAGGAAAAGAGACCCACTTTCTGCTCCTATTAGGAGATAAAAAAAGGACGGGAAGGCTTTGTAAAGTTGACACTTTCCACCGCATTTCCCGTTCAGAGACAGACGCTTGGTGGAATATCCTTATTTGAATTGTTTTTCACAGACATTCATGAAACTTAAAGAATTTCCACAGAGACGATGTGCATGAGTTATTTATGTATGCAACGCAGACACAGCATGCTGATTATATTACCCTACTGCTGCTTCACAAACACACTGAAATACGCTTCTTGCAGATTTTTATTTTATTTTTTACACAAAAAGTGAAAATTTCCAGTGTGCAGCGAGAGGAATCACAGGGTGACAAATGAGCAAACAGAAAGCAAACGCTTGAACATCAATAATGAGGCCCCCTTTTAGCCTCGGCATAGATGGAAAAGTGTGCCTGCACCTGTGTGTGCGTGTGTGTGTGTGTGTGTGATTTTCTGAGAGAATGAATGTGTAGTGACTGAGGCAGTGAAAAGCGCTCTTAAGTCCCCCAATCCTTCCAAATTGGCCTGTGGGATGATGCCGCCACACAACTACATCCATCCCTACTGTGCTGCATGCATTCCTGGTTTGTGTGTGTGTGTGTGTGTGTGTGTGTGTGTGTGTGTGTGTGTGTGTGTGTGTGTGTGTGTGTGTGTGT
>NW_013952651.1:84834-86154 GCF_001266775.1 Austrofundulus limnaeus | reverse complement strand
TGTGTGTGTGTGTGTGTGTGTGTGTGTGTGTGTGTGTGTGTGTTTGGACAATGGCAACACTTCCTTTTTGCTCTAATAGGCAGGGAGCCTCGGCCATTGTGGTTTGATTAGGGGCGTCCATTCAAGCTCTCTGCGGATTTCTAATTGCAAGGCCTTGTGCAGCGAACTCCCCCACGCTGGCCACTCTGCTGCGCTCCCCTCACGACTACTGTAAGACTTAATGAGACACAATTACTGCCCCCTAGGAGTCCTAGAGCGAGCCAATCACAAAGGCCGACAGAGAGCGTCGCTGAATGGCCACTCAGCAGAGAAAAGGGACAGGGAGAGGGGAGCAGGAGGGACAGAAGAATCACAAGCTCTCATTGTCCAGGAAAAGTCCAGAGAGTGGCCTTTTTCTGGAGAAATATAAATGTTTTTATTTAATGCCGGCTAATAATTAGGCCCCTGAGAGGGAGAAGGAGAGTCTGAGGAGTGGAGAGGGCGGGCAGTTCAATGGAGAAAAAGGCCCGTAGGTACAAAAGATGAAGAATGACGCTGCAGAGGAGGAGAAAGGGGGAGGTGGGGAAAGGAAAAAAGGGACAAATAGATACYGAGATGAAAAAACAGAAGCAGAAAAAGAGAACAAAACCAAGTGGAAAAAAACTTGACAGGACTTTCTTCTTCTTTTTCCTTCTTGTAGCTTTCTAAGCCTGTTCGGCGTGGGAAATGAGCTGACAGTGAAGGATGTGTGCCAAAAGCTGAGGCCGTCTTTGTGCTCCGCAGGTTCGGCTCTTTACGTTTGGCTCAAGGGGTGAAATATTTCTTGTTATGAGGAGCCAAAACTGTGGGATAACAGAGTCTGCACGGGTTTGGCCGGAGGAGGAGGAGCTGCGAGAAAAGGTGCGAAAGCCTCGATTCAACTCTTGACTGTATGGGAGTTCTCAGCGTATTATTCCTGTCGAATAATACAGAAACCGTTGCGAGGTGTCAAGTCTGGGAATTTTGAAGTGTTTTCATGGTAACCGGGGTTGATTGTGTGCTTTGTGTGACAATCACACAAAAAGAAAATATCTGAGACAACTGATATCACTGGCAAAATAAAATACTTCATGTCAATCAGTTCTCATGAGAAACGTAGAAATGTTGGCTRAAGTTCCTGCAGTACACTGCAAAAAATGTCCATCTTACCAAGATTTAAAACCTTATATCAGCCAAAAAATCTGTCTGATCTTGTTTTGAGACTGATTTACTAAACAAGAACTGATTGTGTAAGAATAATCATCTTGTTTTCAGAATGCGTAAGATTATTTGTCTTGTTAGTCTGAAAATTTGACTCAAATT